>NW_027531912.1:580351-580695 GCF_008692635.1 Crocuta crocuta
CCCCCCCCCGCTCGGCGCCCCGGCCGCCCGCAACCCCGCCCCCCAGCGGCTTCCTCTCCGGCGGCCACACGCCCCTTCCAGGCCCCCACGCCCGCCGCCCCGCGCGCGAATCCGGGAGGGCCCCGCGGCCCCGCCCGCGCCGCACACGTACCCCCTCCGTCTTCATGTCCAGGATCTTCTCCACCTCGAACACATCCTCGCCGTCCTCCTCGCTGTCTCCAGCGGCCTCCGCGCCTTTCGCGGCCGCGTCCTGCTCTCGGCCGGCTGCTCCAACGCCTTCTCCTTCGACCTCGGGAGACTCCCCACTGCTGTCGGCACCTGAAACAGGAGCTGCAGTCACAGTC
>NW_027531912.1:580783-580971 GCF_008692635.1 Crocuta crocuta
GGGCGCTTGACGCGACTGAGGGAAACCTACCAATGGCAGGCTCGGGACCCTGGAGCGACACGCGCTTCAACCAATCACATCGAGGCGGGCGCGCCGGGGCTCCGCAGGGCCTACGGGAAGCGAGTGGGCGGGCCCAGGGGCGCCCCGGCGGAAGGGCGGGGCGGAGCGGGCGGCGAGAGGGGCGGACG
>NW_027531912.1:581008-677262 GCF_008692635.1 Crocuta crocuta
GTCTGGGAAAACCGCCGCCTCCTGCCCAGACCTGAGCGGCCCGGGACGCGACGCCCTTCCGTCGTGCCTGTGTGACTTTCAGTCGTTTCAGGCATGTGAATGATCCAATCAAACGGAATTCATACTGATATTGTATCTTATTGAGTATTGTTTAAACATAGGGAAAATTTTTTTTTAAGTACCGGGCAAAAAACATTTGTTTTCCAAGTTCTGGATATTTTTCCGCCATTGAAAATATCGACGTAATGAAGTATTTTGTCCACCTTATGAATGGTTGACAAAGAGAAGTCACCCAAAGTTGCTAGAATAATCCACCCAAGGATAACATATTGTTCTGTTTGAATTGCAAATAAAATCTTTATGGTAGCAAGCTTTGCATTTTTGTTTCTTTGAATGGTGGACTTAATTTACAAGATCAGTTCATGTCCCTTAACTCTGAGGACAGCCGAAGCGTAACCTGTGATCCCGCAGACCCGTTGGGAGAGGCGCCCCAGGTCTTTGGGTGGGCGCCGTGATGTACTGGGTTAGTTTCGTGAATGCAGCCCGTGTACCAGGACTGTACCAAGCAGTTAAGAATACAGAGCAGTCGAGCATGGCATTAAAATGCAGCTGACTGTATTGGAAGATCTCATTGGCTTTATTCAACATTGGGGCAGCATCCCACGTGGCAAATAGAAAGGAGCTCCGACGAAATGCAGAAAAAACAGGCTTTTCACGGTGGAAAGGAGGTGAGGCGGGAAGTCATAAAGGAAAGGATTATTTCAGAAAAATTTACCGTCCTTTGGGGAAAGGCTGGGGTCTAGTACTGCTAGGAAGACTACCTCACTAGCACTGCTAGGCAATTCCAGACTACTGGTTAAGGTTATATTCCTACAAGAGTCTGAAACTGCAGTTAGGTTTGAGTATGGAGTCTTGGTTTGCTGATGGGGGGCACAGACAACAGCATTTGGGGCCTGTTGTCTCATTCTTTCGGTCTCTCTGCCTGGCACAGGCTCTTGGTCTATAAAGGAAGACACACAACAATTCTAATGATTAGATATCCTTTTTAAAATAATAAGTTTTTACAAAAAAATTATCAAATAACATTTGTTGATGAAGGGAAGCTCATTTTTTCAGAAGAATTTAATAAGCATAGAAGAAAAGATAATCATAGTATTTCATGAAAATGATTTAGGCAACAAAACCATTAGGTGAAGGAGTGATGAGGAACTGGCTGCCACAGGCTGTTGGCTGGTTGTAGGGGAAAAACAGCTTCACATGGAAAACCCACTGATCACTATTGGCATTACTAAAACTGGAAGATCCAAACCATATGGCTCCTGTTGACAAAAAGATGGATCCTTAATCTATTCAGGACCTTCGGTCAAATTTCCAGTTTACAAGAAATACGGGGAAAGAAAAAATGGAAACAATTGAACAAATCCAGAATGTGGCACATCCTTTAGGACAACTGACCTTGTTTCTTCAACAAGTCAATAGCAAAAGAAGAGGGAAAAGAAGACTTCTAAATATATAAAAATTAGGCAAAATATTTTAAATGAGGGGATTTATGTGAATTATACTATTTTTCTGCTTTTATGTTTTTGAAATAAAAATTTATATATGTTCACTAAAAATTTTTTGATTAATTCAAAAATATGTAACACAAAAAAGTTCCTGTTCCTCGAATGTAACCAGTTTAGAATATGACACAACAGATTTTTACCTCATACATGTATAAAAACCCATTTATATAATTTTTAAAAGTGCTCTCTTCCACACTGCCCTGCAACTGTAATATGTATATGCACATGTAACATATCATATGTGTGCTTCCATATGCAAGATTAATTTCTAGAAGAATTCCTATTAGTAAAATTTATAGGTCAAGGAGGGTACTGATTTAAATTTGGATTGATATTGTGAGCACTGGGTGTTGTGTGTAAGCGATGAATCTCGAATCTACCTCCAAAACCAAGAGCACACTGTATACACTGCTAGCCAACTTGACAATAAATTATATTAAAAAAAAAGTTTAAGTACATTATTCAAGTTTACCTAAGTAGTAAATCCTTCAGTATATGTGTATCATTGGGAAACAATACCAAGTAGTCATTGTACACAATACTAAACATATTTGTTTCAGTAAAATAAAAAGGAGTATGTTGAAAGAAAAAAGAAGTTTGGATTAATATTGCAAAATTTTGTTTTACTAGTGTATATTTTCATTAACAGCATTAGGAGGGGTCCCTGGGTGGCTCAGTCAGATAAGCATCCGACTTCGGCTCAAGTCATGATCGCATGGTCTGTGGGTTCGAGCCCCGCGTCAGGCTCTGTGCTGACAGCTGGGAGCCTGGAGCCTGCTTCTGATTCTGTGTCTCCCTCTCTGCCCCTCCCCTGCTTTCTCTGTCTCTCAAAAATAAATAAACATTGAAAAATTGAAAAAAAAAACCCTAAGTCGATTTACCTTCATACACTCTGCTACTAGGTATTATCATTCTTTTATCCCTTAATCTGATAAAACAAAAGAGTTTTATCTTCTATGATTATGTCAAGCAGACAAGGGCAAGATCTGATTGATTTAGCCAGTAAAGATAGAACAAGCCGCTTTAGATTTAGATGATTTATTACTTCTATACACAGCAAGAGGAAGATGGTCAAAGATGCCAGCTCCCCTTGGTTCTTGCCCCACATCCCAAAAGGAGCTAGACAACTGCAGTGTGAGTTGTGGGACACATCAGTCCTGAGGAGCCAATTGTAGATGCGGCTGTGAGGATTGTTAGTCTGTAGCTGTATCCTGAGCCTTATGTCTGGTCAGAACTGGGGGGTGATAAAAACGGTCTCATGTCTGCCTCCCAGAGAGACAGGCAGGCGGGAGAAGGCCTCATGGCACCACCTCACAAGCTTCCTTCCTATCCTTTTGAAGAGCCTAAGTAACATCATTTTGAGATTAAGGCCTCCATTAAGAGCAACCTCGGGCTGCACGCAGCCCCAGTTCCAGGAAAAGCCTCAGACTGTTCAAGGCTAAAGCCATCCTCGGACCAGCCAATCAAAAAACATTCCTGGGGTCTGAGTCAAGGCTGGGAACTGCAGACAGTTATTCCGTACAAACTAGCCAATCACTCACCGCTTGCCTGAACCCCACGTGGGCCCTTTGAACTCACCTCATAACTGGTCATTTTCAAAGGATTCTCAAAGGTCATGATTGGGTCCCGCCAAAAGTAACGGACGCCTCACGGATACTGAATGGTCAAAGCTGTTACCATGGGTGCTGTGCAATTGTGATTGGTGCTTATGTGATGATGGCATACGTACAACATGTGCACTGTAACACCCCGTCCCTGACCCCATAAAAACCCTGCTCGCTATTGTTCTTCACTTCACCCTGCTGCCACGACACCGGTAGGCGGGTGAGCCCCTGCTCGAGCGTGTAATAAAGACCCTTTTGTATTTGCATCGGTGTCGGCTCCTTGGTGGTCTCTGGGGACTCGCGAATCGGGCACAACACTTTAGGTATCAAGGAGCTCTGCCAAGGCTGTTACAGTTGTGGTTCAAGTCCAGCAAATTAGGAGTGGTCTTACATCAGGATTCTGGAAGTCGCTCAAGATGAAGGCAGGACTGGCCCTCAGAAAGCGAATTCCTGAACCACATGTAAATGTGTTGAGGTACTGAACATTTGGTGAATGACAGCAATGAGGACAGGTTGGAGGACAGCCAAAAGACTGAATCTCAAAGAAACCAGTTTTTACATAGAGAGGTAATGGCCTGGAAGTGGTATTGTAGAGGAAGATGGAAAGACCTTACAGCCTTCATGAAAAATAACTCAAAATGGATCATAGACCGTAACATAAAATGCAAAGTTTGTAAGACTTCTACAAGATAACATAGGAAGAAATCTAGATGACTATAGGACTTTAGATGCAACTCCAAAAGCAAGATCCATGAAATAACTGCATGAGACACTTAATTTCTCTGAGTGACAAAAAATGTATCAAGAGATCTACAGACTAGGATACAGGGAGTGTGCTTACTGAGGGCAAAGGTCCAGAAACTCAGGGCCCTGGAAACAGGCTGGCATGTCAGCAACACTGACATCAGCCAAAGACCGTGTTTCTCCCCAGCTAACTCAGCCTGGCTGGCCGGTTCTCTCCTGGATTCCTTAAAGGGGAGAAGGAAGTGAGGCTCCAGGACCAGCCAGATGTGTCTCTTATCGCTTTAAACATTGAAGCACAAAAAATCCTCTGTAATATTAGAATATTTATTTTGTTATCACTCGTTAGTTCATTAAAATAATCAGTTCTGTTTCTGTTTAAAGTGAGTGCTACATTGAATAAAATCTTAATTAACCTTCATTATAGGTATCTATTGATATCTGATTATTTTATACATAGAAGCATGAATAATGTTTAAAATACAACTTTAGTTGATTCAGCCTTGACTGTAATTAAGAACTCGGTGAAGAGGAGAAGTGGTGTGTATGGTTTGGATCCCCAGTAGCTGTTTGGTGGCAGAGTCCCAATCTTGACCCAATTCCAGCCGTTGGCAGATGGATGGATATTGTCCTTCGGTTCTTCTTACCCACTCACTTGCTTTCTTTATTTCTTCAAAACCCCAGGGAATATTTCTAGATTAAAAATAAATGTTTCCATCAATTTCAGAATATAATCACATAAGAAATGTAACGTGGTACCAAATGTGATACATTAGATCTGACAAAATAATTCTGTCAAAAATTAAGATCTTTAATAAAAGCAATTCTAACATTTTATGAAAGTTCTACCAGACTGACATGGTATTTTTAACTTATTCAATACATTTTTTAATGTTTATTCTTCTTTTTAAATGTTTATTCATTTTTGAGAGACAGAGAGCAAGCAGGGATGGGGCAGAGAGAGAGGCAGACACAGAATCAGAAGCAGGCTCCAGGCTCTAAGCTGTCAGCCCAGAGCCTGGCACGGGGCTCGAACTCACAAACCATGAGATCATGACCTGAGATGAAGTCAGACGCTGAATCGACTGAGCCACCCAGGTGCCCCTTATTCATTTTTAAGTCTGTTAAATACTAGTCACTTTCCAGCTTCCAAATGCTACACAGACTTCCTTGCTGCCCCCAGGCCAACTCAAGCTTCCTCTAGCTTATATATATTTGGTTTTTTGTTCCTCAATAGTATTGAGCAAAAACTCAATACTATTTTACAAACCAGGCTTCTATTTCTCTCTCTTTCCTGTACCAGGAATTCTCAGTTTGATTGATTAGCCATTTTTCTAGGTGTTTTCCCAAGACCCATGAAACTGTCATATTTAATTATCATACAAACCAGGAACAACATACTACTAAACTGTGCATTACATAAAAACTTCAAGTTTGTGTTCATAAAATGTTGTTGAATATTCAAGAATGTCAAATATTCAAGTCTATTCAAGACTCAGAAGAATTTTTGAGATATTTTTCATTAATATTAGCTACTTCCTCATTTGTTTTGTCACCTGCTAGAATTTTTAGCAAACAAGTGGTAACATAGACTACAGTTTAAAAAAAAAATCCTATTGCCAGGGGGACTAAAAATTTGGAAAATTTTCCATCTTCCTGATTTTTTTCCCTGTGAACTGGGAAACAGCCAGTAGTATAGTGGGTGGCGAAGAGCTGGTTTCAAATCCTGACTCTGAAATCACACAATGTTGGCTGTGTGATATGGTGCAGCTTTCATTCAACACCAAAAGTCTCAGTTTCCTCAATTATGATAATAATATGAGATCCTAGGGGCTTTCTGTGGGGATTAACAAAACACATGGATTTAACTGGCTCAATAGTCCCTGGCCCAGAGTAGGTAATTAATAAATGTTAGCTGAATATCATAATGACATGAACATATAAATGGCAAGCATGATCAAAAAGATGCTTACCAGTAATCATTAGTCTAGTTACTACCTACTGAAAGCAACAAAACTAGTTTTATTTATCAAATTTTTGTTAATGTTTATTCATTTTTTGAGACAGAGAGACACACACACACAGAGCACAAGTGGGTGAGGGGCAGACGGAAGGGGAGACACAGAATCTGAAGGAGGCTCCAGGCTCTGAGCTGTCAGCTCTGAGCCTGACGCGGGGCTCAAACTCAAGAAACCTGAGCCAAAGTCAGATGCTTAGCTGACTGAGCAACCCAGGTGCCCCAAAACTAGTTTTAAATATTCTCACTAATTCAACTGACTTCTTTTAATCCAGCTGGCCTCTAAACTTTTGACTGACCATCCTGCTAGTATGAATATTAAATAAACATTAAAAAAATAGTTCTGCTTATTTATTTTCATTTGTAAATATGTATCTCTAAGAGACAGGAACTTTTCCTTAAACATGACATTAAAATAGCTATAACTAATTATTTAATAGCACAAAACATTCAGGTAATGTTTAAATCTCCCTAAATATCTTTTTCTCTCTCAAAAAAAATTTTTTTAACATTTATTCATTTTTGAGAGACAGAGAGCTAGCACGGGAGACGCAGAGGGAGAGGGAGACAGAATGTGGAGCGGGCTCCAGGCTCTGAGCTGTCAGCACAGAACCTGATGCAGGGCTTGAACTCATGAACCGTGAGATCATGACCTGAGCTGAACTCAGATGCTTGACCAACTGTGCTACCCAGGCACCCCTCTTTCTCTCTTTTTCAAATAATAAAGGTTTTACTCAAATCAGGATCCAAACAAGGTCTCACACTGCCTTTGGGCCATGTGTCCTTTAATTTATAGCTTCCACCCCTCACTTTTTTTCTTTTGCCATTTATTTTCTCACATTCCAGACATTGCTGATTGCAGTCCATGGTATAATTTAACATGTTTAATACCTCTTCCCTGGCACCTGGTCTTTATAATGCAAAATATTTACATAGCTTCAAAGTCAAAAACCTAAAACAAGATATATTAGGAGAAACGTAGCTTCTAAACTTGTCTCCCCCTATAAAACTATTTTTATAAGTTTTGCTAGTTTCCCTACTTGTCTGTTTCAAAAAGCATAACCAAATTATATATGTACGTATGTATATATGCATTATGTATATTATGTGTATATACACACACATAAGGGGTGACCACTTGCATGGGGTATGGATGAAGCTTTGGTAAGTAAGGAGAGTATTCACATGTAAGCTCAAGGCCTCCTGCGGTGCCCAAGGTCAGCCCAAGGGCTAGGAGCCAGGGTCCCAGGACTGGCTCTCTCCACACTGTCACACTATGGCATCAGACTTCCAAGGGGTCACAGAGTTCTAAATTTGAACCCAGTCTTCATGAAGTTGTATTTACCAAGGCAGAACTTTAAAACATATTATATTTGACAGTTTGCTAGTTTTATTTATAATTTTTAAAAACTTAGACATATAGAATGTGGGTTTCCGTCTATATTCTTGTGCCAGGCCCTGCAAATATTGGGAACAGGCCTGGTCCTAACAATCATATTGTGGATTTTCCAAAAGCACGTGAATCAATATACCATAGTGAAAAGAACACTAAACCAGGAGCCACAGATCTGAGCTCCAGTGTGAGCTACACTTACCTCTCTGAGCCCTGGTTTTTCATGGAACCCAAGAGGCAAAAATACTGTGTCTGCCCTGCCAATGGCAGAAGAGAGCAGGCAAGATATTCCCTGTGAATAAATTCTCTTTGTTCTTACAGTTACATGTAGCTTCCTGTAAAATTTAGTCAAGAAATGGTTAGAAATATAAATGAGTTACTTAATGCGAGAATTAAAGTCACCTGGAAATGGAAGCATCATCCAGTTTCATCAGTGATTTGAAGACTAGTCCCTGGTTTTCCAACTTGGTACGAAGAAACTGCAGCACGAGAAATGTGGCGATCAGGTCCAGGAGACGCTCTCTTCCCTTTATACCTAAGAGTGGAAAACTCTTTTATATCTGTTGTCAATTCTGC
Source organism: Crocuta crocuta (assembly GCF_008692635.1). Classification (NCBI taxonomy): domain Eukaryota; kingdom Metazoa; phylum Chordata; class Mammalia; order Carnivora; family Hyaenidae; genus Crocuta; species Crocuta crocuta. Next base: position 588,905 of record NW_027531912.1, read on the forward strand.
ATCTCAAACTGTGCCCATTTATGAACGCTCTACTAAAGAATTATAATACTATTAAACCATGATACATTAGCAGATCATAAATTAGCCCGTGATTTAACCAACGAGTGAGGACAAATGAAACAAGTGCCATAGCGCCTCTGATGGTTGTTAGGAAGCAATTATAGCCACGGCTCCAATCCTTTGCTGTCTTTAATAACCAGAGATGCATGAAGTTTGTGAAAGAAATTCAGTTTCTAGAATTTACAAAAACCTGTTACAAAAACCTTAGAGGAGTAAACCGGAACATACAACAGATAAACAACTGATATGGGCGACTAAGTCGGTATATCAAATTATGTCTGGTGCTTAGTATCCTTGGAATGAATTTCTAGGCCCAAGATGGAGCCGCTACCACCCGGAGTGCCACGACAGTGAACCAAAGCTTTTGTGTCCCTGTAAATACTCCCCTAGATCAGAAACAAAATAGGTACATCCTGTCAGCCAATCCCCCAGCAGCAAGGCAACGCTGGATGGTGTACGCACTACCCTGTTCCTTGACTTTCCTGAATAAGGTCAGATATGCCACCCTAGCCAATCACTATAAGCCACATACTTCCTTCTGCTTTCTCAATTGCCTCTTTCTATAAAACCTTGCAGTCCTCTCCCCTGTTCTCTGGACTTCTGAGGGTAGAGACTGCCAGCTTTAGGAAATGTAAAATAAACATTTTTTAGATCATCCAAAATGTTCTCTGATTATTTTAACAGTACGACAGGTAACCAGTGTTATTTACCCAAGCCAAGATATTTTACTATAAAATACCACAATTGAAAAGAAATGTTTATGTATAGTAAGCCAGAAATTAACAATCCATTTTAATTTTCAAGTGCAAATCATGCATTTGAAATCACTTCATATAAAAAATTAGACATAAAATATTGGGGTTTTTTCCTCAATCTCACACTTCATGAAACTAAACTTTTTTTTTTTTAATTTTTTTTTTTTAATGTTTTATTTCTAAGAGAGAGAGAGACAGCGTGAGCAGGGGAGGGTCAGAGAGAGAGGGAGTCACAGACTGAAACAGGCTCCAGGCTCTGAGCTGGCAGTCAGCACAGAGCCCGACGCGGGGCTCGGACCCCCGAACCGCGAGATCATGACCTAAGCGAAAGTCGGACGCTTAACCGACTAAGCCACCCAGGCGCCCCGAAACTAAACTTTTAACATCTATCTTGAGTGGGTTCAGAACAAGCCACCCCAGAACATGCCACTTTGGCACGTGGGTAATCTTGAGTTGGAGGCAATCTAGACCCAGTGAGCTCACGAAAAGCTTTTTACCTCCCACTTAACTGCCTAAAGAAATTAGAAAGGAGGCTTGTATCAGGAAGAGAGCTATTACCAGAGCCAACTTTTTCACATTAAAAGACTTATCTACATGGCAAGTCAACATCTGTTCAACAAGCACCTTCCTGTGAATCACTCCTGCCCTTCCCCCACACGCCCAGACCCCTTCTCCATTTCCTTAGCTCAGTTGCCTCGTTGCCCTTTGAGTCCCCCATCTTTGTTGGGCTCCCTTCTGTACAGGTATATGTGTGTGTACATGATTAAAATGGTTTGTTCTTCTCATTAATTTTTTTATCATAGGGTGTCTCAGCCAAGAACCTAGAAAGGGGGAAGGAGAGTTACTTTCCTCCCCTGCAATCTTCATCATCATTAGAGTTCACAGTGAGTTGTGTGCTAGTTTCCCAGGTAAATTATCTTTATTTCCATCTTAGATTTAGATGTTTGATACGTAGCACTGCTAGCATCACTACAACATAGCCACTTAATGTTTTTTTATTATGACATATTTTAAGCATACAGAAAAGAGAACCATGTAGCTCATCAATTTTTATCATTTTCCCACATCCACTTCAAATTCCTCTCTTTAGAAGAAACAACATATTATGGAGCCCTCTTGTATATGTCCTCCAAATTCTTATTCCTCAGTCCCCAGATTTTCAAAGGTAAACGCTCTTTGGATCTTTCAGTTTACATTCCCGTGATGGACACTGCTTTTGTTGTGGTGGTTGTTTTACAAAGTTAATTTCTGCGTATCATGTGTTCTACCTTCCAAGTCCTTGCTTGACCAATTAAATGTACTCTTCCTCTTTTGTACATACCGTATATATGCATATGCTGTCTTTTCTTCTGTCTACACATTAAAACATTTTTTAAATGTTTATTTTTGAAATTTTTAAATGTTTATTCAGTTTTGAGAGACAGAGAGCCAGCATGAGTGGGAGGGGGAAAAAGAGAAGGGCGACACAGAATCTGAAGCAGGATCCGGGCTCTGTGCTGACAGCTCGACTCGGGTTTCGAACCATGAGATCATGACCTGAGCTGAAGTCAGATGCCCAACCAACGGAGCCACTCAGGTGCCAATGTCTACACATTTTTTAAGTTTTTATTTTAATTCCAGTTAAATAACATACAGTATTGTATTCATTTCAGATGTACAATACAGAGATTCAACACTTCCGTGTAACACAAGTGCCCTCCTTATTCTCCATCACCTACTCTACCCATCTCCCTACCCACCTCCCGTCTGGTAATCATCAGTTTATTCTCTGTAGTTAAGAGGTTAAGAGTGTGTTTCTTGGTTTATATCTCTCTCTTGTTTTCTTCCCTTTCCTTGTTTGTTTTGTTTCTTAAATTCCACAGATGAGTGAGATCATACATTATTTGTCTATCTCTGACTTATGGTGTTTAGCATTACTTTCTCTAACTCCATCCAAGTTGTTGCAAATGGCAAAATTTCACTTTTTTATAACCGAATAATATTTCAGTGCATGTGTGTGTGTATCACATCTTTTTTACCCATTCATGTATGTTGCTTTTGAAAAAGTGATCTTTATAGCACATGGGTGGCTCAGTTGGTTAAGCATCCAACTTTTGATTTGGCTCAGGTCATGATCTCACAGTTCATGAAACTGAAGCCCATGTCGGGCTCTGCGCTGGGATTCTCTCCCCCTCCCACGCTCAGGTGCATGTGCTCTCTCTCTCAGAATAAATAAGCTTTAAAGGAAAAGAATCACTCTAATTTATTTTTTAAAAAAAAGGTAAGTCATCTTCAATAGGCTCATTGAACAATATTTAGTGCTTGTAATCTTCAATTCATATTCCAAGAAATACTTAATAAACCTGTGTTAAATTTCTTTTATTTCCCTTTATAGCATCTGGCAGATACCTTCTCTAAGTACCCAAGATACACATTAAGGCCATTTCAGGCTGAGTCCTCTCCTCAACTAACACTTTCTCATTAAAAATAAAATAATTGAGGGGCGCTGGGTGGCTCAGTCCGTTAAGCATCTGACTTTGGCTCAGATCATGATCTCACAGTTTGTGAGTTCGGGCCTCGAGTAGGGCTCTGTGCTGACAGCTAGCTCAGAGCCTATTTTGGATTCTGTATCTCTGTCCCTCCCCTGCTCACGCTGTCTGTCTGTCTCTCTCTGAAATAAATAAAAACATTTTAAAAATTTAAAAAAATAAAGTAATTGAGGGGCACTTGGATGGCTCAGTCAGTTGAACATCTGACTTAGGCTTAGGTTGTGATCTTGCAGTCTGTGGGTTCAAGCCCTGCATTGAGCTCTGTGCTGACAGCTCAGAGCCTGGAGCCTGCTTCAGATTCTGTTTCCCTCTCTCTCTGCCTCTCCCCTGCTCGTGCTCAGTCTCTCTCAAAAATAAACATTAAAGTAATAATAAAGTTATTGAGAGAACATAAAGACTCAAATATACTCCTTTTCTGGGAGACAGCGGTTTTGGAAAAAAAACCAAAACCTTGTCTTATAATAATGCACAATTTTTTTGGTAAATACAAAAGGATCCATGCATAAACCATCAATTTTAGATCACCGAGATAGCCAAAACTACTGAAAAATTGACCTCATTTTCTTTTTCTTTTTTTAATTAAAATTCACGTTAACATACAGTGTGGTCTCGGCTTCAGGAATAGAACCCAGTGACTCATCTCATACATATGACACCCAGGGTTCATCCAAAAAGTGCCCACCTTAATGCCCACTTAACCCATTCCCCCATCCACCTCCCCTCCAGCAATCCTCAGTTTGTTCTCTGTATTTAAGAGTCTCTTATGGTTTGCCTCAGTTCTGTTTTTATCTTATTTTTTCCTTCCCTTGTTCATCTTTTGAGTGTCTCCAATTCCACATATGAATGAAATCATATATCTGTCTTTCTCTGACTTAATTTCTCTTCACATTAATACCCTCTAGTTCCATCCATATTGCTGCAAATGGCAGGATTTCATTCTTTCTCACTACCAACTAGTATTTCATTGTATATATAAACCACATCTTCTTGATCCATTCGTNTCCAGTCACCAGTCAATGGACATTTGGGCCCTTTCCATAATTTAACTATTGTTGTTGTACTGCTATAAACAATGGGGTGCATATAATCCTTCAAATAAGCATTTTTGTCTCCTTTAGAAAAATACCTAGCAGTGCAACTGCTGGATACTAGGGTAGTTCTATTTTTAATTTTTTTTTTTAATGTTTATTTATTCTTGTGAGAAAGAGACAGAGCACAAGTGGGGGAGGGGTAGAGAGAGGGAGACACAGAATCTGAAGCAGCTCCAGGCTCCGAGCTCTCAGCACAGAGCCTGACGCGTGGCTTCAACTCACAAGCTGTGAGATCATGACCTGAGCTGAAGTCAGACGCTTAACTGACTGAGCCACCCAGGTGCTCCAAGATGTTTAGCCTGGGTGGCTTAGTCGGTTAAGCGTCCGACTTTCACTTGGGTCATGATCTCGCGGTTTGCGGGTTTGAGCCCCGCGTCGGGCTCTGTGCTGACTGCCAGCTCAGAGCCTGGAGCCTGTTTCAGTCTGTGACTCCCTCTCTCTCTGACCCTCCCCTGCTCACACTGTCTTTCTCTCTCCTAGAAATAAATAAAAAACATTAAAAAAAATTTAAAAAAAAATTTAGTATAATTCAAATACTAAACTCTGTCTCCCTAACACTTGGCAGCAGCTAGTATCTCTATCTGCTCTTTTTCTTCCCAGCTGTTGCTTTTTTTTTTTTTTTAAATATTTTATTTATTTCTAGGAGAGAGAGAGACAGCATGAGCAGGGGAGGGTCAGAGAGAGAGGGAGTCACAGACTGAAACAGGCTCCAGGCTCTGAGCTGGCAGTCAGCACAGAGCCTGACGCGGGGCTCGAACCCACGAACCGCGAGATGATGACCTAAGAGAAAGTCGGATGCTCAACCGACTAAGCCACCCAGGCGCCCCACCAGCTGTTGCTTTTTGCCTGGATTCCTTAAAGTCACGCCTGTACGTACAGGTTAGGGGAGAGCCAACAATCTGAGGGAATTCGAATGCAGGTGTCTGAGCCTCCGGCAGCTCCTTCCTTGCTTGGATTTTCACCCTTACTTTCCAGCCACTCTGGCAGCCCCGAACCCTGACCTCTATGTCATTATCCCATTAAGGCTTTGCTTCAGTTCCAACCTCTCATGTGCCTCATGAACTTAGAAGTACCTTTGGGTGAACAGCTGGGTATATGCAGAATCCACCTCATTTTCTTCCTTTTTTCAAGGATTTTGAACCTTCTGGTTTCTGTCTCTCTCTCTTTTTTTTTTTAATTGCATTCCAGGCCTTAGAAAAGTGGTTTTCAAATATTTTGTCTGGGCTTACTAAATCTTACTGGTGAGAGATTTAGTCAGATTCAAGCTCCTTTATCATTCCAAGAACTAGAATTCTCCTCATGCAAATTTTCATCATTCCTTTTCAGTGGGGTGCAAGTCAAGCAGACAATGGCCTGCTAACCTTGGAATAAGCCTGGAGTATGAAAACCCTGACTTTTTTGAGGAGATGGCAGGGTAGGTAGACATTGCTGTTCCCTGAATACTGACTAGTTGTTTAATAATGGGTTTTTTTATTTTAAAAAATGTCTTAACCTAAGGCTAGTGTTTGACCTTCAACCACTTGCTCATCCAGCCCTTCGCTGTCATGACAAGAAACAGGTCCACAGAGACTGAACTCGCTCTGGCAAAGACTGACCCCTTACCAGAGCTGTTTTCTCTTCCTGGACACAAAGCTGAAGCACATTTCCCAGCCATCTTGTATGTGGGTGGGGCTCTGTGACTCGCTCCTGCCCCATTGCTTCTTTCTCCTCCTATCTACCTGGTAGGTGATGCCTGGGCAATATTTCCTTCTTTCCTTTTCACTAGAGTAATTTTAAAGACACTTTTGATAATGGTAGAGCCACAATATGGAAGGAGCCTGGGTCTCTAAATGAAAACTTAGAGTGGAATTTTCCTGCTGACTACTATTTGGTTGTGATATGTGCACGAAAACAATCTTAACACAATCTTTGTGTTAAGCTACTGAAATTTTGGATTTTTAAAATAGAAATTATTGCTACTTATGCTAATTAACTTACACAGGCACTACCCTAATTAGCAGTAAAGATATGGCTAGAAACTGGTCCTCTGTTTCCTTGGATGGTTAACAAATATGATTCCACTCATATGTAACTTACGTAATTATCATATTAGTATACTAGTTTACAACAAAATTTATAACAATTAAGAGCATGCCATTTAACTAACAGAAAAATGTGACTTACCTAGAGATCGAATGCCTTTTTTTTCAAGAAAGCTGTTTAAAATATTTGTATTAAGGTTTAAAATAAATCCCAGTTCTGGTGTAAGTTTCCAGAAGCCATCCTATGAAATAAAAAAGCAAAGTTAAGCCACATTATTGAAATTTAATCACACACATAAGAAGTATGTAATAAATAATATGCTTCAAATTATTTAAATTCAGTTTATTAAGACATTTCTAAAGTTTTTATTATCAAACATTTTTGTAATTATTTTTATTATTTTTAAAATCAAAGTTCCTCAAGGGCACCTGGGTGGTTCAGACAGTTAAGTGTCCAACTTTGGCTCAGGTCATGATCTCAGTTTGTGGGTTCGAGCCCCACATCGGGCTCTGTGCTGACAGCTCTGAGCCTGGAGCTGCTTCAGAGTCTGTGTCTCCCTCTCTCCCTGCCGCTCCTCCACTTTGTCTCTCTGTCTCTCAAAAATAAATAAAATATTAAAAAATGAAAAAAATGTTTAAATCAAAGTTCTTCATACACTAGTGACATCATATTATTAGGGATCTAAAAATACTATGGACACTATGTATCAGGCGGCACTTGTAAAAAGTCTGGAAAGAGGCTCATGTGTAGGTATTTTAAAAAATGATGTTATGCATTTTTTTCTTCTAGTAATATTTTGAACAAATGTTTCTCAAACTTTTAAGTAGCATGATTCCTTTTGTTTACCATTAAAAATGTGCCTTTATGAAGTCTGAAATATGAAAATGACAAATTTTTACTAAATATACAATTGTTGTGAATATGCTCTTTAAAACGACCTTATTTATCCTCACTGTCCTCTGCCCGCCCCAGCTAAGTTTCTACTTTAAAAAAAAAATTTTTTTTTAACGTTCACTCATTTTTTTTTAATGTTTTATTTATCTCTAGGAGAGAGAGAGAGACAGCGTGAGCAGGGGAGGGTCAGAGAGAGAGGGAGTCACAGACTGAAACAGGCTCCAGGCTCCGAGCTGGCAGTCAGCACAGAGCCCGACGCGGGGCTCGAACCCACGAACCGTGAGATCATGACCTGAGCGAAAGTCGGACGCTTAACCGACTAAGCCACCCAGGCGCCCCTGTTGACTCATTTTTGAGAGAGACAGACAGAGAGTGATCAGGGGAGGGAGGCACAGAATCTGAAGCAGGCTCCAGGCTCTGAGCTGTCAGTACAACTTAGAGATGAGCCATGAGATCACAAACTTGGCCAAAGTCGGACACTTAACCAACTGAGCCAGCCAGGTGCCCCTAAGTCTCTACTTTTAAGGATGCTTATTACATATTATGAGGTGGCTGTAAGGCTGAACATGGGGATCTTGACCTTGAAGCAGAGCAACTCCAGGTCCCAGGGAAGCTAATACAGAAAGCAGAAAGGAAGATGAGGTCATAGGCAGATACACAGATTCTATGGCAATAATTTGAAAAATAATAGCAGTGGTATATGCTGACTAGTATTAAACTAGTCGTAGGTGTTTAGATTTAAGAAAACAATCTTTTTAGACACTTTCTGTGGAGAGACTATTACTATACCCACTTTGCAGATGAGATCACTGAGGCACAGAGAGTTTAAGCAACTTGTCCAAGGTCACACAGCTAACAAGCAGCAGAGGCACAATGTAAGCCCTAGTAGTCTGGCTCCAGGGCCCGAAGACAGCAGCATCTGCTGTACTGCTTCCTACACTGCTTTCATGGACACTCTTTCAGGTAAAAAACAAAGCCGGACAGCTGTTATGTCATGTTTAAACCTCAAAGCTACTCTATGAGGCAGACACTATTATCCCCAGTATACAGATGAAGAAACTGAGACTCAAAAAGTTTATCTGACTTGCCTCAAATCACAAAGCACTAGGATCGAGGCTCAAATTTACTCTTACACTAAATCAGTTTGTGTTTCCACTTTACCAAACTACTTTACATTAAAACAAATAATTACAGATATGAGGCTGGTCTTAGTACCATTGCAGGAACTAAGTTTACTTAGTGTTTATTAGCTTCACAAATGGAATGATAAGCCCTAACACAGTCTTACATGTTGAGTGATATTCCCAAGACTATATGTGAAAACAATTAGAGTATACTTACAGCATTCGTCTACTTCACAATGGGAAATTTACATGATTGCAATTCGCCTGTTCTAGAACCTAGGCAATCAAGGTCTTACCCCCTGACCCATTCAGGGATGCTAACTTTCAGTTGAGGAATATTAACATTCACTTGCATGATATTCTAGACTAAGAGTTAAAAATAGATAAATGCCATTATCAAGGACACTGTATTTATTGTTGACTTTTTTTTTGAAAAATTTTCTCAATGGCAGAAGCAGTTTGTTGATTTATAATCTGCCACAAGTCACTTACCTCTCCATTGCACTGATAAACGACCAGGTACTTTGAGTAGCTCTGCTCTAAACTATGTGGCTAATTAACCACAGACTTAAGCAGAAATAAGACTAATACCTCAGTTTGTAGATTGAAGAGTTTGGTCCAAGGTGCAAAATTCATCCAGCTTTGTTCATCTTTTCGTGCCTGAAAGCTTGCAGTAAAATCACTTCCTGTTATATCAGATTTTGCCAAATGACATTTCAGAAATCTTGGCGTTTCAACATTTTTTGTTTCAGAAAAATGCCCATCACTTGAAGTGGATGATGAAATCATGGCAGAAACATTTGCTGAAGAAGCGTCTGATTCTGTGTTAGCAAACAGATCTATCTGTGGCTTGTAACTGGCGCTAGAACGAACTGGGGAATTTTGAAAATAAAAAGGAGAACCAGAAAGGTAATGAAAGCCAAACTCTCTGGATAGACCGGAGGGAGGAACTCTAGGAGGAGAGGAAAAAATATTTGGCTGTGGGGGAGTGTCCGACTCAAGAGAACTGCTAGCACAACTGTCAGTCTTAAGGCCTTGATAACTTTCAGGTAGAATAACCTGCCCAAAGCTAAACGAGGCTCCTACATTAGGAAAACAAGCAGAGGATCCAAAAAGTAGGTGAGACGGATTCAAAGGGGTAGATGACTTAAGGGAAGAATCACCACAACTCTCAGTTTGAAGGTCTTGGTCATTCTCAGATGGAGCAGACTGTCTGGGGCCAGCAGCAGGAGCAAGACAAAGCTTTGGAGGGGGTAAGCGGGGAGGAGACTGGAAACTGGAACCGATAAAGGGCTCAGCTCTCACACAGGCTGACCTATAGGAAGCAGAAATACTGCCAGCACCCAGTTTTAGGAAAGGGGCTTTTCTGTAGAGTGGTTCATCTCCTGTTTGTTTAAATGAACCCGTCTGCCTTAAAGCCAATGTCTTTTCCACATCTTCACTTTTGAAACTGAGTGTTAAAGATTTTTTTGATAGTGGGGAACTGAAGCAATCCTTTTCTAAATCTTCAAAACCTTCCAGCTTAGGTGATCCAGATTTTCTGTTAGTCAAATGTTGATGCTGCAGTTCTTCATTCCATCTAGAGAATGCTGAAAGAGGCTGCACAAAAGGGGAAAATATAATATAAGGGAAAACACAAAATAAAATGAACATACTTCCTAATAGACAAGCAGTTGCTTATCCCAGAGTATTGAAAGGAGGGGATACTCAGGATAATTTAAGCGCAATACCATTGTTTCATAGATACAGAGTCTGAGATCTGGGGAGAACAGCAACAATAAATACACCAAATATCTTGTTTCTCTTGGTTCTTAGCATCTTGGAATTTTCAATATCCCTCATTTTATACAAGAGGAAACTGAGGACCAAAGAAGTGTCTTGTCCAAGATTTTATAATTAGCAGTATCAGAGTGTGTAAATTAGCCCTCAAATAAGCTGATAATTTGAAATAAATTATTCTAGTCTTTTATACTGCTTTACAGCAATATTAGGAAAGTGAGAAAACTGAAAAAAATTTCAAAAGCTTTAAAGTAACTAAATGAAGGGGTGCCTGGGTGGTTCAGTTGGTTGAGGGTCCGACTTCAGCTTGGGTCATAGTTTCATGGTTTGTGAGTTCACACCTCACATGGGGCTCTGTGCTGACAGCTCAGAGCCTGGAGCCTGCTTCAGATCCTGTGTCTCCCTCTCTCTTTGCCCCTCCCCCAATCATGCTCTGTCTCTCTCTTTCTCTCTCAAAAATAAAAACATTTATAAAAAAAATAACTAAATGAATATATTTTTACACTAGACTTTGAATAACAGATAAAACAAAAGGGAATTAAAGATGCTATGTTACTACTATTATTTGAAACTTAAAGAGTCATTCTTAAAAAGTTGCATGTAAATGAAATGTAGTTTTAGATGAATTAAAAGTTTGGGATATTTTGGAAATAATTAGCCTGGCAGTGCCTGGCTGGCTCATTTGTAGAGCATGTGATTCTTTTTTTAAAAGTGTATTTATTTATTTTGAGAGAGAGAGAGAGGATCTGAAACAGCCTATACACTCAGCACAGACCCTGATGTGGGGCTTGATCCCATGACCCTGGGATCATGACCTGAAGAGAAATCAAGAGTTGGACGTTCAACAGAGGGAGTCACCCAAGCAACCCTGAAGAGGATAAGTGTTTTTTTTTTTTAATTTTTATTTATTTCTAGGAGAGAGAGAGAGACAGCGTTGAGCAGGGGAGGGTCAGAGAAAGAGGGAGTCACAGACTCTGAAATAGGCTCCAGGCTCTGAGCTGGCAGTCAGCACAGAGCCTGATGCGGGGCTCAAACCCACGAACCGCGAGATCATGACCTAAGCGAAAGTCGGACGCTTAACCAAGCCACCCAGGCGCCCCCATAAGTTTTGATTCTAGTTAAGTCCAATTACACACACACACACACACCACATCATCTTTATCCATTCATCAGTTGATGGACATTTGGGCTCTTTCTATACTTTGGCTACTGTTGATAGTGCTGCTATAAACATTGGGGGGTGCATGTACCCCTCTGAATCAGCATTTTTTGTATCCTTTGGGAAAATACCTAGTAGTGCAATTGCTGAGTTGTAGGGTAGTTCTATTTTTAATGTTTTGAGGAACCTCCATACTGTTTTAAGAGTGGCTGCACCACTTTGTATTCTTACCAGCAGTGCAAAAGTGTTCCCCTTTCTCTGTATCCTTGCCAACATCTGTTGTTGCCTGAGTTGTTAATTTTAGCCATTCTGACAGGTGTGAGGTGGTATCTCATAGTAGTTTTAATTTGTATTTCCCTGATGATGAGTGATGTTGAGCACCTTTTCATGTGTCTGTTAGCTATCTGGATGTCTTCTTTGGAAAAGTGTCTGTTCATGTTTTTACCCATTTCTTCACTAGATTAGTAGTTTTTTTGGGTGTTGAGTTTGACAAGTTCTTTATAGATTTTGGATACTAATCCTTTATCTGATGTCATTTGCAAATATCTTCTCCCATTGTCAGTTGCCTTTTAATTTTTCTGATTGTTTCCTTTGCCATGCAGAAGTTTCTTATCTTGATGTGGTCCCAATATGTTCATTTTTGCTTTTATTTCCCTTGCCTCTGGAGACATGTCAAGTTAAGAAGTTCCTGCGGCCAAGGTCAAAGAGGTTGTTGCTCGTTTTCTCCTCTAGGATTTTGATGGCTTCCTGTCTTACATTTAGGCCTTTCATCCATTTTGAGTTTATTTTTGTGTACAGTGTAAGAAATTGGTCCAGGTTCATTCTTCTGCATATTGCTGTCCAATTTCCCAAACACCATGTGTTGAAAAGACTGTCTTTTTTCCACTGGATATTCTTTCCTGCTTTGTCAAAGATTAGTTGGCCTGTGAAGAATGCTGGTGTTATTTTGATAAGAATTGCATTGAATGTGTAGACTGCTTTGAGTAGTATTGACATTTTAACAATATTTGTTTTCCAGTCTATGAGCATGTAATGTTTTCCCATTTTTTTGTGTGTCTTCTTCAATTTCTTTCATAAGCTTTCTATAGTTTTCAGCAGACAGATCTTAGACCTCTTTGGTTAGGTTTATTCCTAGGTATTTTATGGGTTTTGGTGCAAGTATAAATGGGATCAATTCCTTGATTTCTATTTCTGCTACTTCGTTATTGGTGTATAGAAATCCAACCAGTTTCTGTACGCTGATTTTATATCCTGTAACTTTGCTGAATTCCTACATCAGTTCTAGCAGTTTTTTGGTGGAGTCTTTTAGGTTTTCCACATAGAGTATCATGCCATCTGTGAAGAAAGTTTGCCTTCCTCCTTGCTGATTTGGACACTTTTTATTTCCTTTGTGTTGTGTGATTGCTGAGGCTACGACTTCCATCAGTATTTTGAATAAGAGTGGTGAGAGTGGACCTCCCTGTTGTGTTCCTGACCTTAAGAGGAAAGCTCTCAGTTTTTCCCCATTGAGGATGATATTAGCAGTGGGTCTTTCATATATGGCCTTTATGATCTTGAAGTATGATCCTTCTAACCTACTTTCTTGAGGGTTTTTATCAAGAAAAGATGCCGTATTTTGTCAAATGCTTTCTCTGCATCTATTGAGAGGACCATGTAGTTCTTCTCCTTTCTTTTATTGATGTGATGTATCACGTTGGTTGTTTTGTGGATATTGAACCAACCCTGCATACCAGGTATAAATTCCACTTGTTCATAGTGAATAATTCTTTTAATGTATTATTGGATGGTTGGCTAGTTAGTATCTTGTTGAGGATTTTTGCATCCATGTTCATTAGAGAAATTCATCCGTGTTCTCCTTTTCAGTGGGATCTTTGTCTGGATTTGGAATCAAGGTTATGTTGGCCTCATAGAATGAGTGTGGAAGTTTTCCTTCCATTTCTATTTTTTGGAACAGCTTCAAAATAATAGGTGTTAACTCTTCTTTAAATGTTTGGTAGAATCCCCTGGAAAGCCATCCGGCCCTGGACTCTTGTTTGTGGGGAGATTTTTGATTACTGAGTCAAATTTTTTACTGAGTATGGAGTGTATAAACTTATAAACAAACAAACAAAAAAACTTGCTGGGACTTTGATTTGGATTGAATTGAATCTATAGATCAATATGAGGAAAATTAAGATCTTAACAATATGGAATCATCTAATTCAAGAACATCTATTTAAGTCTTCAACTGCAATTTTCTCAGCAGTGTTTTGTAACTTTCAATGTACAGGTCCTGCTTATATTTTGTCAAATTTGATTCTACATATTTTATATTTTCTACGGTATTATAAGTGCTATTGTTTTTTAAATTTCAGTTTCTGATTATTACTAGTATGCAGATCCAGTTGACTTCTTATATTAACCTTGCATTCTGTAACCTTGCCAAACTCACTTATTAGTTCTACTAATCTTTCTAGAGAATCTTTAAAATGTTCAACATAGACAATTAGGTTGCTTAAGAGGAAAGAAAGTTTTGATTCTTTCCTTCCAACATGTATGCTTTTTATGTATTTTGTCTTGCCTTAGGTACCAGTTAGAATATTCTGTACAATGTTGAACAGAAGTGGTAAGATCCCACTCGTAGGAGAAAACCATTCAGCATTTTACCGTTAAATATGACATTAACTGTAAGTTCTTCATTGGTGCCCTTTATCAAATGAGGGATTTCCCTTTCTTAGTAGGCTAAAAGCTTTTTGTTATTTTTTTCTTTTTCATTGTTGTAGGCTGTCTCTGTGCTGAGAATAAGCATGAAGTGTAAACTTACTGACTTCTTAGGTCTTTTCTGAGCTTTTCCTTGGTTTTGTGCAGACACTTTTTAATTATTCCCATATATTCAGCTATTTCTAATGTCCTGGTGTTCAATGTCTGGCTCCCAAAAGGGGAAGAGCAAAAAATGAGCAGGGGAAGTTAAGGTGCAGGCCCTTTAAGTCCCCTGGAAGTCACTTCAGCCAGAGGACGAGGGGCTTGCAACAGTGGGAGAGCTGCCTCGGAGGCTGCCTATCCCCACCGCCTTGTCTGTGAGGGGCTGCAGTCACCCCCTAATTCTACCACTGCCCTTCTGCTCTGCGGCACCTACAATTTCTCTTCTATCCAGTAGAGTCTATGGGACCAGAGAAGTAAACGCAGAAAAAGAGTGGAAACAGGATTTTCAGAAGTTATTATTCACCTTCCCTTTCTTGAAAGACAACTAGAAGATGAAACAAAAAAAAAAAATTCTGCATGAAGGATTTGAGGAAATACCTGTGGTTTTGTTGTTGCTGTTTGTTATTTACCATTTCAAGTCATACTAAACACGGTTTTATGAACAAAGCAAGCAAATGATATCTAATGTGTTTTTATATTCTTAACAGATAGAATAACTTCCAAACGGATCAAGGAAAATGAATGGTGGTTATTTTCCCAAAATTCCTCTCAAATTTTTTCCTTAGATTCTAAATTCCAAAATTTTGGCCTTTTTTTTTTTTCTTTTTTTCTTTTTACCACCCTAGATACCTAAGGGTCTAATAGCACTGTTTTGTTCCTTTGGTTTTGAATATGCCTTTCACTTCCACTGTCTATGCAAGTCACATTTCTCAACTTCTGTTTCTGGCTATAAAGCGCTATTAGCTTTATACCACAGTAGAAAGCACTATCAGCTTTAAGAAGTATTCATGGTGGATTTAGATTACTAGATAGGGCTTTTATCACTACTTTCATGACAAACCTACCAATTACTTAGAGTTAATGACTTTAGTTTGCTGTATGGCAGTTTATTTGTCTATGAATGAAGCCAAATCACAGGGGTTCCCCTTCGGGACTTTATAGATACGTTTATATATGGTGACTTTCTCAGTCATGTAACAGCTTTTTTATAAAGGCACAAATATTTTCCATTAGGAGGGAGACAACAGTTTCTGCATAGACAAGCAATAGGGTGCTCTTTTAGCAAAGGGTTCCCATCACCATCATTGAAATCTGAAAACACAACACCGATGTATTTGATAACTAACAATTTACCTGTGCCACATCGGCATCTGGTTGCTCCTCCTGCCAGCTCATGTACGGCAGAAAATCTACATCTTCTTTGGCAATAAGTTCCAAAATATTTGGAATATTAAAAGGTGACTCCTTACCATCCTGTATTGAATCACAAATAGGTAGAAAGAAAACAGACATTATCAAATCAAATGATTACTATACATCCTAAAGTCTGGTGAATCCTTAGTTTGTAATATGTTTGGGTGTCAGATTAGACTGTGTGTCTTGGGCCACAAGACAGAGAGAAATAGGTACTGGCTCCGTTGAGTGGCTTTCCTCTTTATTGAGCTTGATGTGAGTGCTGTGTGCAAAGTGCCTTCTGTGGGCTCTCCTCTTAAACTTATGAAAGAGAAAGGGCCTCTCACAGGAGGGGAGACTCAAGCCCTTTCTAGTTTTTGATGGTCTTGCATTAATAAAAGACAAGAAATAGGAAAATGTAACAAAACTGTAGTATATCTCAGAAGGTATATAATAAGTAATAATTATAACATTAAAAATAATAGTGCATGTGAGTCATTTTTTAATTTTTTTATTTTTGCAAATGTTTTTTATTTATTTTTGAGAGAGAGAGAGAGAGAGAGAGAGAGAGAGAGACAGTGTGATCAGGGGAGGATCAGAGAGAGAGGGAGACACAGAATGTGAAACAGGCTCCAGGCTCTGAGTTAGCTGTCAGCACAAAGCCCGACGCAGGGCTCAAACCCATGAACCGTGAGATCATGACCTGAGCCAAAGTCGGACACTTAACTGACTGAGCCACCCAGGTGCCCCTATGTGAGTCATATACAGAGATTATCATGAACCCTAACTGTGAGGCCCTCCATGAATGCGAGGCCCTGGTTCGACAGTCCTCCCTGCCCTCTCCCACGTGCCTCTGCTCTTCACAAGTCATGAACATGGATATTGCTGGTAACAGAGCAAGAGAAATGTTCTTAATATGTAAATACAAAAGAAATAACCAGGAATTAACAATAATACATACCCTTTTCTCAACTGCCACAAAGCTTGTAAATTGTGTTATGAGAGAGTTTTCTTTACTTAGTTTAATAATCAGAGATTTTAGGATTTGCTTCTTCATCTAGGATAGAATCAAATGAAGTCACATCTTATTTTTCACTATTTAGCTATGTATGACCAATAAAACAAGTATTAAGTAATCTAACAAGGCGTTTTTCTATAAAATAAAGCATTTTATAATTAGCATTTCAAGTTAAATTGAGTCAGTGGCCCTGTGTAAAATCTTGAGTGAGGGACTCACCATTCCTGGCAAAATAGGATCAAGTAACTGGCTAAGTCATAGAAAAAATAATTCACATTTCTATAGCTCTTTATGGATAACAAAGAACTCTCGTCTTCAAGTGTGGTCAGCTTCTGCATTCTTTCACAAACAGGCCACACCTCCCATTTTAAAGATGGGCCCTCCAGGGTGTGGAGAGGTGGACTTGGTAGCAGGACTGGTCAGTTGCCCCCAGAGATAAAAAGGACTTAAGTAAAGCAGAACACAGGCGGCTAATCCAAGGGCACCAGGGAGAACAGTGGAAATACAAGGCCATCTGTCACCGGCTGTGACTGTCTGCATGCACAGCCAGGCATGGCACTCTGGTGCCTTCTTTCCGGAAGGGCACTGAGTACGTACTACTATCCTGAGCCCATTTAAGGTCACAGCTCCCAGGGACCAGGCCGCCGGTGGGCCGGCTGAGTGGGGCCCCGGTCAGGGCTCAGTGAAGGCGGAGCAGGGTGGTCTCTGGCTCCACTGCCTGTGTTTAGGCTGGTCGCCCACCTGCCCTGCAGCTGGGCTGCTTCATCACTGTGATGAGAACACCCGTGCCTACCATGTATGAAATCTAAGGTGACATTTATGACTGGCACTCAGTGAATGTTCTCTGAGCCCTCTTCCGGTCCCTTTCTGATGACTAAAATGATCGGAGAATTCTCAGGAAACCAATGACATCTGTTCTTTTGTTAATCCGTCCAACAAACATGTCCTGAGCACGCTGCATCCCAGGCACAGGAAACACGGCTACAACAGCGATGCCCCCGGACCACATGCTTCTCCATCCAGCTATCCTCACTTCACGTTTCCATGGGTAAATCAACTTAAGAAGGATCAAAAACAACAAAAAGAGCGAACCTCATGATTTGTTTCATTTTCATGGAGGATGCCATCTTCATAATCTCGGATCAGAGCTCGCGCTGTCAGCTTGTGGATCATCTGTGTGTAAGCAGCAAAGGGGAGAAAGATTCAAACGGCTTCTAGCTGAAGTCTTACTTAGAAAACCACTTTTAAATTTGACATATAGTAGTCAATTCCCCTCTTTTAAGTGTACAGTTTGATGACCCGTAATGAATGTATACAGTTGTGGTGACCACCGTGGAAATAAAGATACAGAAGAGTTCTTCACTTTCAAACGTTCCTCATGCCCCTCGCCATCACCTCCAGCACCTGGTACCCCCTCACCTGTTTCCTGTCCCTACGGTTTTGTCACTTCTATAAAAGAGTATTTTGGGAAGGGCAGGAGCAGCAAAATGTGCCCCCCAGAGTGAGACAAAGGATCGTCTCCCTTTCTCTCCAACGAAGGATCGTCTCCCTTTCTCTCCAACGAAGATACAACTGATCTTAAATGGCAATGTCTGATTTCCATGGCAATTCCAACTCGTGTCATTTTGTTATCAATAGGGCCCCAGCTCACAGAGAAAGTACAACTATAAAAACTGTAATTTTATGGAGAATGAACTCCTCCCAGGTAAAACGTAAAATCCTTTGACTTAATTTTCTCCTTAGATTCAATTTTTAAAACAATATGGAGGTTCCCTAAAGTTCTATACACACATCATGGGCAAATAATAAGTTATAATTATTGATTCAGGGCCAAAAGTTAAGTCATATTTTATCTTAACAAAATCTGCAATGTCTGGGAAATAGTTAATCTGGCTATGCAAATACTCTTATGAATAGCAAGCTGCATATATAATATACATAGATGAAAGGTTTTCCAGGTCTGACGATAGTAGATCAAGTACTAGTGCAAATACTACAAACTTTCCGGTGATAATTTATTTGCTTTTAATCCAAAAGTAGAAAAAGCAAACACATTCTCAATATGTGTTTAGCCTTAGTTGAGTACTATTATACTGAATATTACTAGATAACATAGGTGAAACCGTGGCACTTAACTTTGATTGAGTCACGGACACCTTTGAGAACCTTCCTAAAAGATATTCATGTATAAAATACCAAATTTCATTGCAGTTATTCATATCCGCTGATGTGGATACACTAGAGTCAAGAACCCCAGAAGAAGTACTGTGTTAAAAACTGAATCAGAGTGTCCTCATTTGTATGGATAGCAATTCTCCACATCACATTGTGTACTGAAGTCTCAACACAGAAACAGGAACAACAAAGGAAGTACATGCAGCATCATATAAGAAAATACTACATGAGGACAGCTTTCAAACAGTGAGCTCATGGTTCAAGGTTTGAGTCTTACAGTGCCAGTTGTCTTCTGAAGCTCAGTAGTCGATACCATTGTAGAAAATTCTTTCTCTTGAATTAATGCACACAGAGTTGCCTGCAAAGGAGTGGAGGGTGGGGAGGAAATCCCTTATTAGCTTTTTCACTCCACAGTGTCTTGGTTAGTTTCACAGTGATTTTCTCTCCTTTCAATGGAAATTAAAAGGCTCCCCAGGGTCCCTAGTTGATGACCCATTATGTTTCCAGTATATTATGGAAACAGTAAATTTGCCAGTATACTATGATCTGGGCGGAGGAGAGGGAAGAAAAGAGAAAGAAGAATAAAATTGTTGGCAACATACACTGCTCTTCCCAGCTGTGTGCCGCTCACCTGTGTACAATGAGGAATGAACCCGTAGACAAGGAGTCGGTCGTTGGGGAACAAGGCCCGCACCTGGGCTGGCGCCTGCAGGGGCTCAGGTGCGGCTGCGCTTAGCTGCTGCCATTTGACGGAGACAGAGCGGCAGCTGGGAGAACGTAACCTGGTCATTTGGTCTTCTATCTATTTATAAGAGAGGAATTATTTCTCTTTCAATGTTACATCCAGAAAAGAGTGAGTTAACACTTAGAAT
The DNA here is from genome assembly GCF_008692635.1 of Crocuta crocuta. NCBI lineage: Eukaryota > Metazoa > Chordata > Mammalia > Carnivora > Hyaenidae > Crocuta > Crocuta crocuta. The sequence continues at coordinate 608,456 of NW_027531912.1, forward strand.
AATTTTACATTCTACCCTTCAGGATTTGTAGCTCTTTGCTTGTTTTTCTTCTTTTCCTCCTTTCTGCTCAGGGTATTTTTTCAGAAAGATTTTAAATAGAATTCTTAACAATAGCATTAGCACATAATTTAAATATGCAAAACATCCCGAAATCATTCCGTTAGTTAATTACTAACACACAAGTTTGGCAGAGAGTAGATTCCAGTTATACAAATTCATCCTACAAAGGGTTTGAATGGATGTTTCTCCAAGAAGAAGTACAGATGGCCAATGAGCACATGAGAAGTTGTTCAACATTGCAAGTCATTAGGAAAATGCAAATCAAAACCCCAATGAGATACAATCTCACACTCTAGGATGGTTATTATAAAACAAAAGCAAATGCCAGAAAACAACAAGTGCTATCGATTATGTAGAAAAATTGGAAGCCTAGTACATCGTTGATGGGAATGTAAAATGGTGCAGCCACTATGAACAACAGTACGGCAGTTCCAAAAAGCTAAACACGGAATTACCGTATGACCCAGAAGCTCCACTTCCGGGTATACACCTAAAATAGCTGGATTCAGAGTCCTGAACACGTGCTTGTACGTCACTACTCAGAGCAGCATAACTCACAAGAACTAAACGGTGGAAACACAGATGTCTATCAACAAATGTACAGATAAACAAATTGTGGTGCGCGCACACAATGAAATAGACTCAGCCTTTAAAAAGGAGGACAATTCTGACACATTCTACAATGTGCATAGCCCTTGAAAATACTATACCAAATGAAATCAGCCAGACACAAAAGGTCAGATATTATAAGATCCCGCTCACATGAAGTTTCTAAAGCAGTCAGATTCACAGAAAGGAAACAGAATGGTAGTTGCAGGGGCTGAGGTGAAGGTACAATAGGAGCAGCTCCTTAATGAGTTGAGTTTCTGTTTGGGATGAAGGAAAATCCTGGAGACGGACGGAGGTGGTGGCTGCACGACACTGCGAATGTACCTTAATGCCACTGAGTGCCACCAAAAACGGTTAAAATGGTAAATTTTATGTATATTTTGTCACAGTAACAGATAATGCTAACAAAACACGTATACTACTTCACCTTTAAGAATCCTCCATGATACTTTATAGAGAAGAAATCAAACTATAAGCTAGGAGAATGACCCAGACGCGAGGCAGAACTGAGGGGTGCGTGCCTGTGGGGCCTTTGGCCTTTCCATAGGGCCCCTTTCCATTAATGAAAACACACAAGTTACTGTCAAGGGATTTGTAAGAAGGTGTTATTTCCACATATAAGCATAAAACTAGAAATAAGATGTTTCAGAAACGTACCTGTTTTTTCCAACTCTGTTTGGATTTTGAGTTAAAATACTCAAATACTCCAGCGCCGTACTGGGACAAAGTCCTTAGGATATGACGATTTGCTGTAGAACTGATCACATTTCACAGGTTATAATTTTCAAGAAATTGTGGAAATATTTTTTTTTGAAATATTTTTGAATTACATGTAGTTAACAGTGTTGCTATAGCTCAAAACTCAATGGAGGAGATATTATATGGAGAAGAATTGCTTTTCTGTAGTTGGGGTTAAAGAGATAAAACTCAGGACAGACAGTATCTAAAGGTTTGGATAATTTAAGTGCTCATATACTAGAGAACTTATTTCTCTTCCAGGATAGGGGAAAAAAAAAAAAAAGCATAAATTCTTGACTCCTGGTTTACCAAAGGAGAGAACAGATGATTCTGAAAAACCTCCAAAAAATTATCAGAATACTGGTAAAAATATCAACCTGCTTTCAATGAGTATCAGTTACTCAAATTTGATCCCAAAGGCCAACAACTGGCAAAGAGTTAATAAAGTCTACATCTTCAAGTACAATGCACATCTAGGAGCACATGGGTGGCTTAGTCCATTAAATGTCTGACTTTTGATTTTGGCTCAGTTCATTATCTCATGTCATGATCCATGAGATTGAGCCTCACATTGGGATTCTCTTTCTCTTTTTCTCAAAATAAATAAATAAATAAACATTAAAAACTTACGATGCACATCTAGATAACAATAAGGATAAGGAAGCATCTTTCTAGCAAAAATAAGTCTTGTTATTTAAATGACAATGTTCTATTAAATTTCTCTCAGTAATAATTCTATAACTGTCAGGAAAGCTTTTCTTAGAGAGGTTCCTCCTGAAATATTAAGATACAATCAGTTACTTTTCAGGAAAAGGGCTTAAGAAAGTTATTCCTGAAATATGTCTCAGCCTATTGATTAAAGATTAGATTTGTCTTTAGTCTTCAAAATTAATTGGTGGTGACCACACCACCAATTAGAGAATCCCCCTAAGCAGGGGTTTATTTCTCTTTATTTATCGATTTCATTGGCTAGTGAGGCTGCTGGGAATCTTTTTTTGCTCCTGCTGTGTGGACCTCAGAGGACAGCTTGTTACAACAGGCAATAGTTCCGTCTCTGCTCCTGGAGAACTCCCATCTTGCTAGGGTTTGTGAACACAAATGAGTATGTATAAAATGAGGCAGAAACATTTATAAAGATCCTAAAAACCTGACAGGAAATCAGTAAAAATCCCAGCTCCCTTAGGCTGGATTGTGTCAGAGCACAAAGTCACCTCCCAAAGGAGGTTGGTGCCCACCCACCCCCATCACGGCACTCCCTTATTTCCCTCCTGGAACTGAGGAGAGCCCACCTCACTTTGAGCTTATTGATTGATTGCTGTCTCTCCCCACATACAGCACTGAGGTCCTGCACCAACGTGCATCTGTCTCACGACGGGCCCCCAGCAAAGAAGGATCAACAGGGCCCCGTATCTTCTGCACGGATGTCGGAGCCACGACCGCAGCACTGCCCCGATACGTGGTCAGACCGGGAAGACGGAACAGGGCACTGGCTGAGGCAGGGAGGAGCAGGTCCCTGCAGCACGTTGTGGNTCAGGAGAAGTCCATTTAGGAGCAACTCCTGGGGGCGTCCTCTGTGGGCTGGACAAATTTTCTGGCTGGCCTGTTCTCACGTTAGAGGACAGGACTAGGAGCTATGACTGAGGTGGGGCAGAGAGAGGAAGAGAGCCCTCCCGGCAGGCAGGCCCGGCTTGGGTACAGCAGGGGGGCCTCCAGCTCCTGGGAGCTCACAGCCGTGACCTGAGGAGGACTCCCGGTCCAGGACAGCGCAGTGGCCCCAGAGAACGCCGACACCCACCTCCGCCTAGCCCTGTGTTGAGGGGCTGTCCTGCTCCATGTTCTGCCTCAGGCCAGGAAGGCCTGGATGTGACTATGTGGGGGCAGTCCCGGGAGACGAGGGTGCAGGCATGCTCTGTGCAGACACCAGTCAGGCCCCTTCTGTTTGGTGTTTTCTTCATGTTTATACTATACACCTCAGTTTAGTCCAAAAAAGCTAACTATGATCGGGGTGGGAGCTCATTCCAACAATCAAGGGGGTCTAGCCTCTGAGAGAAAGATCCTATGTCCATGACAGAGTTTGAAAGTGCAAATGTGTCCAGCCACCAGGAAGGTGTGAAGGAGCAAATCGCCTGGGTGGGGCCCCGCCCACAGCAGGTCACAAACCAGATCTTCAGGCTTCTCAGGAGAAGCTGGAAACATGGATTTTATGCAGCATAATAATATAACATTTGACTTGGGGTCTGCCATGTGCCAGCTCTGTTCTTAAGACTGTTTTAAGTACTTTTTAAAAAATGTTTATTTATTTTTGAGAGAGAGAGAGGGAGAGAGGAGATAAAGAGAATCCCAAGCAGGCTCTGGACTGTCAGTGTAGACCCCAAAACAGGGCTGGAACTCACAAACCATGAGATCATGACATGAGCTTAAATCAGGAGTCAGACGCTTAACCGACTGAGCCACCCAGGCACCTCTTAAGTATTTTTTATATATGAGCTCATTTAATCCTCAGAGTAAATCTATTAAATCTATGACATTTTCACCATCATCTTCATTTTATACACAAGTGGTTTAACAACTTGCCCACGGTCATAGCTAACAAATGGCCAATTCAGGTACTGAGACCCAGGCAGTCTGGCTCAGAGCCCAGAGCTCTACAACTTACTCTATGCAGGTCAACAAAAGAAGCCCTGCCCACAAGCTGCTTCCTTCACCCACAGTGTTCACTGTGTGACCAGATCTCCCGCACTTACCCAACACCACAGGAGAACAGCCTGGTGTGCTGGACATTTCTCTTCACAAGCTGCAGGGTCAGACTTTCATTCTGGAGGTGCCCATCAGATATGAGGAGAATGTTCCGTAACCCTTGAGAAGGGTACAGTAAATTTAAGTATCGGAGCGTTTTCCAGAAGTCTGTATTTCCCATGGTAGGTGTAGCAGACTAGAGGAAATGAAGTGAAAAGTTATTTACTCCTTTTTGGGTATATTCACCATTAACTGCTGTCATTTGCTGAAGCATGTCTCAATGAGGGTTTAGAGATATCACCCCTGGAAAGATGTATTTTTTCTCAATTATACATTTGTGGAACAACTATACTTATATCCTGTTAGTTTATTTATGTCACACAGTCACTATAATATTATCAGTGGCACTTGTTTGATTTTTTTCTTTTATTCTTTCCCAGGGTTTTCTGGCCTGGACTGAAGTGAGAACTAAGTCATTCTCAGCCTCTTCCATTTTCAGAACCAGGAAAAAAGGAACACAAGAAAACATTCCAACACTGTTTAAGCTGGTTGTATTTAGGTGGTAGAACTGTGGGTGAATTTTTTTTCTACCCTTTTTAATTTCCAATTTTTCTTTAATGAGTTCATATTGCTTTTATTAATAAAACAAAAGAGCCCACCAACATACAAAAACTGAAGACTGGGGGTGTTCTAATAGTGGTCATGGGAGAATAAGTCTCGACAGTACTATTAAAACTTGATAGGAAAAGACCCAAGAGATGAGGGAAGGTTCTTTTACTCACCATAATGAACTCCGTTGGCACATTGTTGCTTGTGATGTACTTAGGATATGAAAATAGTTCCTTGTAACCTGTGCGGTAAGATTGGTGTGAGGTGTAACCACGAAATATTCACTTTATTGGCCACTAACAATGTTTGATAGTTTTAACATAAAAAATTCACCACTGTATTCCTTTAAATAATAAACTCTGGTGCATTGAAACTATGCACTTTACAATGAAAAATGTTCTGAATAAAATTGAATGTAGAAGATCGCTCAGGCCAAGGGAGATGTGGCTGTCACAGCAGCACCGGCAGCCTGGCCACGGGAGGGACACGTTCTCCCTCCAGGGCCTTGGTTTTCCCAGGCTTATCTGACTTCTTCCCAGCAGCAGCAGACCCTAGCTCCTTCATAAAAGGGCTGGGTCTTCTGCTGAATGGCATGGAAGGAAAGAATCAAAAGGACAGGACTGTCCCCTCACTCTACTCCGGTTCCTTCTCTCATTCCTAAAGTAGCTTCTTCTGGTGGCTGACATGTTTCTGGATCCCCACCTGGAGGATGGTGTTACTTTTCCTCTAAAAGGGCTGATCTGATGCTTGCTGAAACCTTATAGATTTTCTATACTGTGCTGATTTCAAATGTTCTGTCCATATCCTTAGGACCCTCGTACATGTCAGCCAAGGGTCCCGCATTCGGCGCAGCTGCTGGGAACACTGGTGGTATTTATACAGCACTTACTGTGTAATAGGCACTGTTTCAAGTCCTTTACATGCATTAGCTATTTCCTTACAGCAACACTATGGGGTAGGAACCATTACCCTTATATTACAAATGAGGAAACTGAGATATAAAAAGCTCAAGTAATTTGCCCAGGGTGACACCTAGAGCTCACAAGTGGTAGAGTTGGAATGTGAACCCAGGGGCCTGGCGCCAGCGCTCTGGTTCCGGAGCTCCGCGCTACGCTACCTCTTACTCCACAGATGAGGGCAGGGTTCAAACAGCCATCAGCTCTACTCATGAGTATGTTCATATTAAGGAGGAAGCACACTTCGGACTGGGGCCGAAGAGCACTCACCTGTGCCAAACTTGACAATGTTTATCTTTTGCTTCTTCCCCACCAAGGACAGTGCACATAAGGCAATCTGCTTGGCTTGCAAGAACGTCGCACCCTCCATGGAAGCAGAGCAATCCAGACAGATAATCACTTCACTGTTCTCAGTTAGCTCAGGGAGTGTGATATCTAGATCTGGTTGAAAAACAAGCATGCAGGCCTAGAAAAAGAAAAAAGATGCTGGACTGATGTTTATCTTACTTAAACTAGTCTGGCTTGTTTATCTGGGTACAGGCATGCCTTGGAGATATTGTGGGTTCGGTTCCAGACTACCACAATAAAGCAAATATCACAATAAAGTGAGGTAAATAAATGTTTTGGTTCCCAGCACACATAAAAGTTATGTTTGCACTAAAAAAAAAAGAAAAAAAAAAGTTATGTTTGCACTATACTGTAGTCTATTATATGTGCAATAGCCCCGTGTTGGGCTCCACACTGATAGCATGGAACCTACTTGGGATTCTCTCTCTCTGCCCCACCCCCACTCACAATCTCTCTCTCAAAAATAAATAAACATTAAAAAAATAAAAATAAAAGGTTTTTGTTGTTGCTGCTGCTTGAGGGTCCTGCCTTGATGTTGATGGCTGCTGACTGACCAGGGTGGTGGGTGCTGAAGGCTGGGGTGGTTGTGGCAATTTCTTAAAATAAGACAACAATGAAGTCTGCCACATTGATTGACTTTTCCTTTCACGATTTCTTTGTACAGATGTGTAGCTGTGATGTGTAGCCTGATGTAGGGCTTGATACCATGACCCTGGGATCATGACCTGAGTCAAAATCAAGAGTCAGACACACTTACCTGACTGAGCCACCCAGGTGTCCCGATTCTGGGTTAATTTTTATGAGTGGTGTAATATAGTGGCCTAATTTTATTCATCTGCACGAAGATATCTAGTTTTCCCAGCACCAATTATTCAAAGGGCCATCATTTCCCCATTGAATATTCTTAGCTCCCTTGTCAAATGTTAGTTGACAAATATGCATGGGTTTACTTCTGGGCTCTCAATTCTGTTCCATAAGTTTAGTGTCTGTTTTTATAACAGGATCACACTGTTTTGACTGCTACTGCTTTGCAGTATAAATCAGGAAGTATGATGCCTCTAGCTTTATTCTTCTTCCTCAAGACTGCCTGGGCTATTCAGGGTATTTTGTGGCTCCATTCATGAAATATGTTTCCATTTGTTTGTGTCTTCTTCAATTTCTTTCACCAGTGTCTCAAGTTTTTTAATGTCTCTATCTTTTACTTCCTTTGGTTAAATTTATCCGTAAGTATTTCACCCAGGTGTCTCATGGTCTATCGGTTTCTTATAGTATCCTCCAACTTTCCTGAATTTATTAGTTCTAACAGTTTTTTAGTGGAGTTTTTAGGGTTTCTATACATGAGATCATGTTATCGGCAAACAGACAAATTTACTCTTTCCTTTCTTATTTGTATGCTTTTTAATTCTTTTTCTTGCCTAATTGGTCTAGCTAGGATTTCCAGTACTGCATTGAATAGGAATGGTTAGAGCAGGCATTCTTATTTCTGATTTTAGAGAAAAAGCTCTTAGTTTGGCACCATTGAGTCTGATGTTAGCTGTGTTTGTCATATACAGTCTTTATTATGTTGAGGTAACCTTCTATACTCCGTTTGTTCAGAGCTTTCATCATGAAAGGGTGTTGAATTTTTCAAACACTTCTGCATCTATTGACAGGATCATATAATTTATTTTATTTTTATTTTTTATTTATTTTTATTTTTTAAATGCTTATTTATTTTGAGAGAGGGAGAGTGAGCAAGCAGTGGGGGGGGGGAGAGAGACAGAGAGAGAGAGAGAGAGAGAGAGAGAGAGAGAGAGAGAACCCTAAGCAGGCTCTGTGCTGACAGCATGGTACCTGATGCAGAGGTCAGTCCCACAAACTGTGAGATCATGACCTGAGCCAAAAGCAAGAATTGGATGCTTAATTCATTAAGCCATCCAGGCACCCCCAATTTTAAATTATTTTTTAAAAAGGAAAATTTTTTGAGGGAGGGGGTGGGGCAGAGGGAGAAGGAGAAAAATAATCCCAAACAGGCCTCATGCCCAGTGCAGAGCCTGATATAGTGCTCAATCTCATGACCACAAGATCAAGAGAAGGGCACTTAACTGGCTGAGCCATCCAGGTGCCCCATTTTTAAATTTCTGATTGATACATACTTGACACACAATGTTACATTAGTTTCCGGTATACAAAATAGTAATTTGACAAATTCATACATTACGCTATGCTTATCACAAGTATAGCTACCATCAGTCTCCATAAGCCATTATAATAGCATTGACTATATTCTCTATGCTGTTCCTTTTATTCTCATGACATATTCATTCCATAATTGGAAGCTTGTTTTTCTATAGCATTCTTTCACTTCAAGAACTCCTTTTACCATTTTTCATAAGGCAGGTCCACTGGTGATGAATTCCCTTAGCTTTTGTTTGGGAATGTATCTCTCCTTAATTTCTGGACAGTTTTGCTGGGTTTATATGCTACATTGTGATTTATAAGAAATATATATTTGGTCAACTCATATATATTTGGTCTTTGTCCATTACTCCTGGCTCACATCCCCCAAAACCCTTGGAATTTCCAGAGTGCCTGGGTGGCTCAGTCCATTAAGTGTTGACTTTGGTTCAGGTCGTGATCTCATGGTTTGTGAGTTTGAGTTCCATGGTGGGCTCTGTGCTGACAGCTCTGAGCCTGGAGCCTGCTTTGGATTCTGTGTCTCGCTCTGTCTCTGCCTCTCCCTGTTTACACTATGACTCTCTCTCTCTCTGTCTCTCAAAAATAAATAAACATTAAAAATTTTCTTTAAATCCAAAACCCTTGGAATTTCCCAAGTGATAAGAGTGATAAAAAGTGTCCTTTGTTATGTTAAGGAGGTGAGTTTTGGACCCCACCTACGGAGGAGGGCTGGTTGACAGGAGTATCAAACATATGATCAGAGAGTTAGAACTTTCAATCCTGTCCATAGACTTCTACAAGAGGAGTGAGACTGGAGACTCAATCAATCGCCAATGGCCAATAATTTTTTGTCATCCATGCCTATGTAAAAAAGCCACCATAAAAACCCAAAAGCATGGGCTTCAGAGAGCTTCCATATTGGTGAACACATGGAGATGTGGAAAAGTGGCATGCCTGGAGGGAATGGAGGCTCTGCACCCTTTCCCCAGACTTTGCCCTATGGATACCTTCCATCTGGCTGTGCCTGAGTTATATGCTTTTGTAATAAACTGGTGATCTAGTAAGTAAAATGTTTCTCTGAGTTCTGTGAGCTGCTCTAGCAAGTTAATAAAAACTGAGGAAAGGATTGTGGGAATCTCTGATTTATAGCTAGTTTGTCAGAAGTACAGGTAACAACCTGGACTTACAGAGTATAGTGATATGTGGGCAAGCCCCTAACTTGCCCTTGGAATTGGGTCCAGGCACCCAAAAGAGTAGTATTCATGGTTGGCAGTTTTTCCTTTCAACACTTTGAATATATCATCCCACTCCTTACTGACCTCATGGTTTCTGCAGAAAAATCTGCTGACAGCCCTATGGGGGTTATATTGTATATGATGAGTCATTTTGCTCTTGCTGCTTTCAAAAGTCTCTCTTTGGGGCGCCTGGGTGGCTCAGTTGGTAAAGTGACCAACTTCGGCTCAGGTCATGATCTCATGGTTCGTGGGTTTGAGTCCCACATTGGACTCTGTGCTGACAGCTCAGAGCCTGGAGCCTGCTTCTGATTCTGTGCCTCCCTATCTCTGTGGCCCTCCCCCACTCATGCTCTGTCTCTCTTAAGAATAAAAAGCATTAAAAAAAAAAGTCTCTCCTTGTCCTTGATTTTTAATGTTTTAATTATAACGTGTTTTAGAGTAATCTTCTTTCAGTTGATCTTGCTTGGGGTCATCTGAGCTGCCTGCACCTGGATGTCCATCACTCTCCCAAGATTTGGGAAGATTTTAGCTATTAATTCTTTAAATAATCTTTCCACCCTTCCTTTCCTTTCCTGGGATGCCCATGATGCAAACATTCACCTGCTTGATGGTGTTCCATAATTCATGTGGGTGTTTTTCACTCTTTTCATTCTTTTTCTTTTTATTCCTTTAATTTCAAATGATCTGTCTTCATGTTCATTGATTCTTTCTTCTGCATGACTAAGTAAGTTGTTGAAGCTCTGTCTTGAATTTTTTAGTCTGTCATTGTATTCTTTAGCTCCAGACTTTCTGTTTGGTTCTTTTTTATGGTTTCTATTTCTTTACTAAACTTCTCATTTTGTTCATGTGTTGTTTTTCTGATTTTGTTTAGTTGTTTATCTGTGTTCCCTTGTATTGCATGGAGTTGTCTTAAGATGATTATTTTGAGTTTGTTGTCAGGCAAATCATAGATCTCCATTTCTTTGGGGTCAATTACAGGAGCCTTATTAGTTTTCGTTGGTGGTGTCATGTTTGCCTAATTCTTCATGAGCTACATAACTTTGCACTGGTATCTGTTCATCTGAAGGAACAAACAGTTCTTTGTGTTTACAGACTAGTTTCGCAGGTAAAGACCTTCTTCTGTTGGTTCCCTGACTGATGGGATTACCTCTGGAATCACAATTGTGCAGAAGTGGAGTCAATTTCGAGGCTGTTGCTAGGTCTGTGGTGTGGTCTGCAGGGGGCTTGTTACCAGGGGGCTGAACACATGTGGATCATTTCTGGTCCCTGGATGGGTGGGTCTGCCTCAGAACCTGTTCAGTAGGGTAGCCTGCGATGAGAATCCACTTCATAGTCCACAGGTTCTCAGTCATCAGACCTATTACCAGGTATATGGATGGGTGTAGCCTCTACTGGGTCCCTGGAAATACTCCTGCCTAGTTGCAGGATGAGTCCTGGGTAGGCAAGATTGGCCCTGGACTACAGTTGAGAGGGGCTGGAACCAAGCCCCAGAACCATTTCAGTTTCCACAGACATGACTGAGATCTTCAGACTTGGCTCTGAAGGTGCGGATGGATGTGTCTCATGGGGTCTCTGGGTAGACTGACCCTCCCGTGGCTGGAGGGGCTGAAGCAGAGTAGAGAGCCCTTTATGGATCTCCGGAGGTACAGACATGAATATCCAAGAGGTCGTCTGCAACAGGACCGCTTGCAGACTGCTGTTAGAGCTGAGAATAGGCCCTTTTCAGAATCTTCCAGGTTATACATGGAAGTGTCCCTGGACTCACAGGTCTGCTTGCAGATTATGACTGTGAGGAGGCTGGAGCCAAGTACAGGGTGCTTTCAGGATATCTGGCGGCACAGACGGTGCCTGAAGCCAGGACCATGGTCAGCAACTCAGCTGCCTGTGTGTAAGCCTGGCTTCTCCAAACAGTTGTTGCTCTTGAGCAGTACTGGTGTTTCCCAATCTCCTAACTGGATCCCAAAGCCCCCAAACAGTACTCTGTCCATGAACAGATGCCAAATAATTGTTGTTGGGGGGGATACATATGAAGGACATCTTGGGACATCTTGCTGATATCATTCTCAATTTTTATTCTAATAAGAAGAGATTTTTTGTCATAGGGACACAAATGGACTTATGGCCATAAATAATTATGTATCTGTTTTTACAATATCAGTATTTAAAAACTATAAAAATATACAGACTAACAATGTAATGTCTGAAGGCATTTTTTGTTTTTGGTGAGGATTAAGGTAAAAACTAAAGTCATTACAAAGAAACATGCCACATGAGGGACTTGGTTGAAACCTCAGAAGTTTGTCAAGCCTGATTCCATAAGTATTTTTAGCTGTAAAATCTTGGAATGGTGTGCATTCATTTTGTAATGCTAGTTTTTCAGGACTATCAGTAATTTCCAAATTAAAATAATGTATTTGAAATATTGTTTTTAATAGTGTCTCTCATTTTTAAGTAGAAGAAGGACTATACCTCACTTTCTTTTTCTGGATGTTTTTCAACCCACATTCTTGGGAGATACGCATCAGACAAACCGATATGAAGGGAGAATCCATTGCTGTCTAAGGAGCTACCGTCCATGGTGCTAATTACAGCTTTGCAGTCTGTACTCTGCAAAACAAACAACAATGACAACAAAGTAAATAATGGAATAATTCCATATTATCAACTTGAAAATGCCTGTCAGGTAGCAAACCCTTGCATAATTTATGTAACTCCATTAAGAATCAATATTATAGTCACAAATTCCAAAATTATGAAGTTTTTAGGAGTGTGACTATTATCATATCAGTTACCATCCTGAAATTCTAAGGTTCATGCACACAGTCAAAATTAGATAAATTTAAGACAGTCTCAAATCCTGGATCCAAAGGCTATAGGTCTACATATTCAGTTAGAACCATCTGGATATAGCAGAAAGTATACTAGATAATCATACCTTCAAATAGTAAAAATAGAAAATTCAATAACAATCTTATAATCATGACTAATTCTTTTTTTTTTTTAATGTTTTATTTATTTCTAGGAGAGACAGAGAGAGAGACAGCGTAAGCAGGGGAGGGTCAGAGAGAGAGGGAGTCACAGACCGAAACAGGCTCCAGGCTCTGAGCTGGCAGTCAGCACAGAGGCCGACCCGGGGCTCGAACCCACGAACCGCCAGATCATGACTTAAGCGAAAGTCGGACGCTTAACTGACTAAGCCAGGCGCCCCTAATCATGACTAATTCTTAAATTAATTTTTCATAAATAGAGAGTACGTTTTGAAAATATGGATGATATGCTTTAAAACAATAAAGGCAATGTGATAGATCATGAAATGGCTGCAAAGCTTTTCCATTCCTGCGTGCTCGCCCCTTTGCAATGTGAGTTTGCAGCTCTTCTTGTCAGGCGGTGGCCTCTATTGCTCTGCCTCTGAATCCAAAGTTGGCCAGTGTGACCTGCTTTGGTCAATGGGATATTGGCAGATGTGATGCAAGGGGCTCGGAAAATGCTTGTGCAGCAGGGCTTGCTGTCTCCCATTGCTACTGAGAATTCTTCCACTACCATGTGAATGAAGCTGAGCTAACCTGATGGATGAAGAGAGACAGGTGGTCATCACCCCCAGGGACACCAGGCCAATAGCCAGGCATTAGGGTAAGGCCACTCTAGACCATCTTGTCCCAGCCAAACCAGTGCAGCCCATTAGAACTTCCCAGTCAATTCACAAAACTGTGATAAGTAACAAATGTTATTGTTTTAAACCATAAAGTTTTGAGATTGTTTCACAGCAAAAGCTATCTGACGCAAAGGGCTTCTTGTTCAGGAAGACTAAATGCAAGTGTTTATCTTCACTTTCTAATAAAATCCTAAAACTCCCTACCATAAGAGGGAATCAATTAGAGGGTATAAACCCTTAAAGATATTAAAAATAGCAACAAAGACAATCGCAGATGAGAGATGTCAACAAATTTTAAGAAGATGGTAGGTTGACAGAGGTGTGGTGGAAGCTGACAGAGAGTGGAAGAAGCTAGTATCCGGGTCCGGTGGAGGACTGCAGCAACCCAGAAAGGTTCACACCTTGGAGGTAACTGCAGAAAACAGCAGTGCTAGCGAGTAGACTATGCACAAAGTTGCCTTGGTGCAGACCCCCTCCCTGCTCTAAGTAGCCAAGCATCTAGCATGAATAGCTAGCGTCCTGTTCTCTCAATAAAGGAAACTGAAGATTCGTTACTTAGAGAAATTCAAGCAAATGGCATCTACACTCAGGAATCCTAGGTACACCGAAGCAGAGGCGTGCAGCGCTGCAAACTGGGAAAGGAAGTGAAACTTGGCATCCTAAAGTGTGGGTCCCTCAGTTACTCTCCCCAGTCATACTTTATGAGTGCCCTAGAGGTGTTCTGAACAACCGCAGAAAGGCTAAAACACTACCATGAGACCCACCATCAAACAGCCAGCCAGCTGCCAGGGCGCCCCTTCCACTCGCCCCACCTCACAGCATCTAACTAGCATTCTGTGTGTCTCAGTGAGACACGAACACAGAGGGGTCACCCAGGCATTTGAGGAAAGGCCTCTCACACAAAATAGAACAAAGAGCAAAAGCCAGAAGAAGAAAGGAACTCAAAGGAAAAGGACACAACACAGGGAGGAGAAGAAAAATGTATTTTCAGAGAGACAAGAGAGGTAATGCATTCACGAAACACAAAAAGATGCTATAAAAAAGGAATTTTATCTATCTATGTATCTATCTATCTGTCTGTCTATATTTTAGAGACAGAACACGAGCATGGGAGAGAGGCAGAGGGAGAGAGAGAATTCCAAGCAGGCTCCATGCTTAGTGCAGAGCCTGATGTGGGGCTCACTCTCACGACCCCAGGATCATGACCTGAGCCAAAATCAAGAGTTGGACACTCAACCGACTGAGCCACTCAGGGACCCACCAAAAGGAATATTTACAGAGCAGAAAAGAGCTCTTGCAAATTAAAAATATTAGAACTAAAATAAAAATTTCAGTAGAATGGTTGGAATTTAAAATTGAGAAAATCACTCAGAAAGTAGCACAAGAAAACAATACAATGTTCAACAGGAGAAAAAAAAAAAAAAGAAAACAAGAGGTTCAATCCAGGGGACACCTGATTGAAAGGCAATGCAAAAGGTAAAGGAAAGAGGCACAACTTATTTTTTTTAATATAACAAAATTTCCCAGCACTAAAGGCTACGAGTTACATACAATGAATGAATGTCACCTTCTTATGAAATTTCAGAACACCAGGGATAAAAAGATCTGAAATTCTTGTAGAATTTAAAATGAAACAGATTACATACAAGGAATGGGGGATAAGAATAGCACTTAAGTTCTCAGAAGTAACACTAGAGGGGCGCCTGGGTGGCTTAGTCGGTTAAGCGTCCGACTTTCGCTTAGGTCATGATCTCGCGGTTCGTGGGTTCGAGCCCCGCGTCGGGCTCTGTGCTGACTGCCAGCTCAGAGCCTGGAGCCTGTTTCAGTCTGTAACTCCCTCTCTCTCTGACCCTCCCCTGCTCACGCTGTCTCTCTCTCTCTCTCCTAGAAATAAATAAAACATTAAAAAAAAAAAAAAGAAGTAACACTAGAAGCTAGAAAATAAGGTTTTCAGTACTTTGAGAGAGGACGATTTTCAGCCCGAGACTAAATGCCTCAACAAATGGTCAACATTAACACGTGGGGTGAGGAGAGCTTCAGGCACTGCCCACGCACTCTGACTCAGGAAGTTAATGGAGGCTGTGCTCTGGCAAATGGATGGACTAACACAAGGAAGACGATAAAGAAGAAAAGCCCTGCAGAGGAGAATCATAAAAGAAAGGCCCTAGGACAAGCCCTGGCCTGCGATGACCAGGCTGGGCGGCCGCCGAGAGACGGACAGGGGGTCTTAGGGGAAAACATTAACTCAATTACTGGGAGCACTGAGTGGTGAACAACAGTATTCCGAGGAGTTTTAATCTACGTGTGACTGAGGGTAGTGGACAGGTAAAATAATTAGATTTTTATCTACCACAATAAGAAACCAAAAAATACTTTTGAAATAGATGCATCAAGAACAAGCAGTAAAAAATTATCCTTCGCAACTCTCGAGGCCAGCAGGAAGGATGCAGGGTGTTTAAAGTGGTTCACGACCTCTGGAGGCTGGTCTGGAAGAGGCAGGGCAGATCTGGCGTGCTGCTGTTGTTAGAAGCTGTTGTTAGCATTATTATGATGTAACTTATTAAACCATGTGCGTGTATTGCCTTGATATAATAAAACTAATGTTAAAATAAGAGCTCTTAAATAAAAACCAGAGAGGGGTTCTTGGGGGGCTCAGTCGGTTAAGGATCCGACTTCAGCTCAGGTCATGATCTCACAGTTTGTGGGTTCGAGCCCCGTGTCGGGCTCTGTGCTGACAGGTCAGAGCCTGGAGCCTGTTTCAGATTCTGTGTCTCCCTCTCTCTCTGACCCTGCCCTACTCGTGCTCTGCCTCCCTCTGTCTCAAAAAAGAAAGAAAGAAAGAAAGAAAGAAAGAAAGAAAGTAAGAAAGAAAGAAAGAAAGAAAGAAAGAAAGAAAGAAAGAAAGAAAGAAAAGAAAAGGAAAGAAAAACTAAAGATTTACCAACCTTTTGTCTCAGTTCATGTGTATCACTAGAAATGAATTCAATCACATACGGCATCTCAATGGACATACTCAAAGAGAAGCTACCAAAAAAGAAGCGAAAGTTGTCTGAGTCTATAATCTTAAATATTAAACAACTACATGTAGTTATTTTATATAATTATATGTATATTTAATTTTAAGTGAAAATGTAAAGCCAGTCCATTGGATAACTGGTAGGGTTTTATATTTTGGGTACTAACCTTTGCTTTGTTCCTATTTCCCTTACACAAATCTTCTCTACTGTATCCTGTTAAAAGAAAAAAATATATATATAACTAAGTATATACTAAGTTTCACAATGAGACCTCTAAGCTGAATGCAATGTCACCACGGCCACAACCCACAGCAGCAACCAGACAGCTGGTCTCACATTTGAGTAGCAAGACACAGAACACTTGGTCATGGAAAACAGGAACTTCTAAAATGCAACTGATCTTGGGGACAGTTTATGGCCATTTTAATAGAGATTTTCAACCATACACATGTCTATATGCGTGTATATGCACACACACAGCTACATACCTATACGTGCATATACACATACCCATATAAACACAATTTATACAAATACGTACTAGATAAAAACAAAGTGTTAACCAGTAGCTCTGGGCTACTATCTCTGGCAACAGAATTAAGGATTGTTTAAATTTTCCTCTTTGGTTTCTTTGCATTCTTTATGCTTCTCTAAATTCTTCATAATGAACACGTAGTAGAGACACAAAAGTTTTTTAGGTGACTGAACAGAATAAAAATACGACACCCATTGAGCAGAACTATGTCTTTATTCTTTTCATTTTACAAACATTACACGTATCTAAACGCAGAAATGTCAGGAAAACTGATTTTGCGTCAGGAAGACTAGATTATTTTAGATATTTTTTCTTCCCTATGAATAAATCACCAAAAAAGCTTTTTAAAATCTTTCTTAAGCATACGAACCTGACTGTTTTCATTCAAAGCTCTGTCCCGTTGCCAGGGAGCCACGGTGGCCGGCATGGAGAAGACAGCCCTGGTGCCTTGGATGCTGAGTTCGGTGATGTAGGTAATTTTGATGAGGACCTTAGCCTTAGGGGGCAGATTTCCAACACTAACAGTAAAAACATCCTGAAAGAGAAACACATTACTCAGCTTTCCACTCAAAAGCATATGCATTCTGTGCTGGTTAATCCCTCCTATTACAGGAGCCACTTGAATTATAATCTGCCAGATTCTTCCCCAGAAAATGGGCATAGACTGTTTTGTAGTGTTTAAGGAGAATCCTGGAGCTGGTCCCTGGGGTGCGGGCGCTGTGACATCTACAAAGGGCAGCGGAAGAAGAGGTCCTCTGGAAGCAGGAGCCCTTCTGGGCAGGGCCTCACCCCTGCCCTCCTGGGGGTGGGGGTGAGTGGGCTCTGCTGCACCGCCAGCCTCCAGGCAGCCCCCTCTTGAAGAGGCCATGGCTCGTCCGCCCTCCACAGCATCTGACGGCAATCCCGTCAGGAGCTGGAGAGCACAGCAGTTCTCCCTAACTTGGCCGTCACTTAATTCTTTTACCCTACAGTTCACTCATCAATTCATTCAGAAAAAGCATTTCGTTTTCTTTTGAAGGGGTATTATAATCACTGCATAAGAAGACAAGCTCATGAACGACTAGGGCAGAAAAAAGAGAGAACAGATATATTTTTTCTGATCCTACACAGAGAAACTCATAACACCCCAAGCATATCTTCCATCCCGTTTGGCCGTGCTGCCACGAAAATTCAGTATGTAGGAGCATAGAATACTAAGGATCAATATAGATTCCAGGGGTGAATGGTTACTTCTGACATCAAGGACATCCACTTACAAGAACATCCGACGAAGAAATGGATTCCAGTGAAGGGATAAACAACAGAGAGATGATTATTGAAGAGTTAGTAGTGCTTGTCCTTAAAAGAAGCACATAAAAGCCTGGGGCTCATCTGAGGGGCTACACTTCCGTCTCTGCATAGGCTACACGGACAAGATGTCACCTCTGTTACAAGCCAGACAATCTACAACCTGCCAGAACACTGAGCTGTGACGCAGTCAAGTGAACTGGAATCTAAAGAGTGACAAGCCCCCCAGGGACAGATGGGGCAGGGGGCTGTGGCTTCCCCACGGGTCCGGGTGGGCTAGCGTCCGTACAGGGTTAACGGGGAAGCCGGCCCGCACTCAGCAGCTGCCGTCCACGTCCACGGAGGCTGGGGCCTCGCTCCAGTTTCTTCCAGCTTCTGACTTGGCCTCGGAACTTCCTCATTAACTCCTTATTTACCCTTTTCTGTTACTATCCTGCTTAAATATTTGGGATTACAAATTAGACCTCTGTCTTTATAAACGGTGCATAGAGAGTAGTGAGACAGATATGCACTGGCGGCCTGAGGAGCGGAAGGCAGTGGCACTGACCTGTCCTGGGTGAAGGCAGGAAAAACTTGAGTTTTCTCTTACACGGAGGGATGTTTAAACCGAGACTTGTAAAATACACATATCTTTTAAAGCAAGCAAACAGGGGCGCCTGGATGACTCAGTCAGTAGAGCATGCTACTCGTGATCTCAGGGTCATGAGTTCAAGTCCCATGCTGGGCATAAAGCTTACTTTAAAAAAAAATTAAGCGAATAAACGGGAGTCAGAACATCCCGTTCTGAGGAGAGGAGAACGAGGGCCTCTGCGAATAAGAGCTCAGGCTCCCTGGGGGGTGGGGTGGGAGGAAGGAAGCAGTGTGATGAGGCCGAGGCAGGTGAGGCCAGGCTTGGGAGGGTCTTGGCAGCGTACTGATGGGCTGAGGGGGTGACGGTGGGCCCTACTGGTGGCCACAGGGAAGTGGTGAGATGGGCAGGCCTCCTAAGCTGGTAAGAAACCGGAATCGATGATTACCCGGAGACGGCGGGTGGAGGACGGGAAGGGAGGACCGGAGGGCGACACCCTGGGTTCCCGCCTGGCCGACTGCCTAAGTGATGCCATTATCACCACCAGAAAAACAGAAGGAGGAAACGGTTTGGAGCGGGAAGGGAATGAAGTCAGCTTTAGACCTATCACCTAAGAAGTACGCGTGGTTTTTAAAAATATTTTCAATTATGGACTCATTGTAACGACCACTCCACCTTGTTCTTTTTAACCCTACTTCAACATGCACTAAATATAAGATTAACTTAGGTATATTCTAAAGGTGGACCAAGGCTAAATCGAGTCTAGTAGTTTGGTTTTTTTTATAACTCTTAAACTTTTTTTTTTTTTTTTTAATTTATTTCTAGGAGAGAGAGAGACAGCATCAACAGGGGAGGGTTAGAGACAGAGGGAGTCACAGACCGAAACAGGCTCCAGGCTCTGAGCTGGCAGTCAGCACAGAGCCCGACGTGGGGCTCGAACCCACGAACCGCGAGATCATGACCTAAGCGAAAGTCGGACGCTTAACCGACTAAGCCACCCAGGTGCTCCTCAAGTCTAGTAGTTTGGACAGACTCTTCATTGTGCCTTAACCCAAGGAATTTTAGGAAGAGAAAAAACTGTGTAACTTTAATCTGAATTAGACTTACTTCCTTGAGCCAGAGAGCTAGGGAATTCCTCCTGGGCATTTTCCCTCAGGTCTTTCTCTGCCTTACCCTTTACCAACAACACTTAGTGGTGGTTTCCAGGGCTGCATCCTTGAACGATGCCCAATCTGTCACCATCCCAATTTAGAGCTTCCCACCATGACTCCCAGATCCCCATGCCCAGTGCAGACTTCGTCCTGAGTGCCTGACCAGCTGTCTCAGGGACCTGTCCCCACAACATCCCGCCCGGCCCTCTCCCAGACTCATTATCTCCTCCTGCCCTCGTCACTTCCATATCCACAAAGGATCTGCTTCTCTCAAATCCCTGCCTCGATGAACACACCCACCCAGAACTGTCCAAGTGATACCCTTGACTCCCTTCTCTCTGCCACACCCTCCGATCCAGCTGAAATCTGTGCGTTCCACCTCCCCGACATCTTTCACATCTGCTGCATCCTCTCCGTTTCCACTGTCACTCCCTTAGTAGTTTAGTCTGGGCCCTCATTATTCCTCTTGCCTGGATGACCACAAGGACCACCAAACTGCTCTCTGTTCTAGTCGGCATGTTTGTGTTCCCCCCACAAAACCCACAGGATGAAACCCTAACACCCACTGGGACGGTGTTAGGTGGTGCGGCCTTTGGGAAGTAACTAGGTTTCAGTGAGGTCACGAAAGTAGAGGAATGATGGAATTAGTGGCCACATAAGAAGAGAAAGAGACTAGAGCCTGCTCTCCGCTATAGGAGGAAACCTGGAAGAAATCCACCATCATTATCTTGGACCTCCCTCCCTTCAGGGCTATGAGAAATAGTGTTTGTTGGCAAAGCCAATTTAGCAAACTAGACAATCTCCCCTGCCTCAGGCCACTCCAACCTTCTCATTACCACTTGAGTATTCTTTCTCAAAGGCAATTCTTATCAGTGTACTCCAGCCAAGTCCAAATGCTTCTATCTTCCCAAGGAACCATGCTCTTCCAGGTCTGTTACAGCCTGTGTATGTGTCTCCCCTCTGTTTGCAGGCCCTCAGTCTACCTGGGGAATCCCTGCTTATCTTTCAAGAGAATAAATGCAGGAGACATGGCACCTGGACCTGCTCCCAGAGTCTCCACATTTCATCCCCACGAAAGCGATTCATCAGAATGGAAACAATCTGGCTCTATCTCAGGGCTCTGCAGAAATGCCTCCCTGGCAGAGGATTTGCTGAAAATTAGATAAATGACTTGGTAGACTTAGTTCTAGGAAAAATCTAAACACAGTGGACCCTTGAACAACATGGGTTTAAGGGCACTGACCCCCATGCAGCCAAAAATCTGCTTCTAACTTTTGACTCCCTAAAAACGTTAACTACTAATAGCCTATTGTTGACTGGAAGCCTTACTGATAACGTAAACCGTCAAGTACCACATATCTTGTATGCTATGTGTTAGATACTATCATCTTACAATGAAGTAAGCTGGAGAAAAGAAAATGTTACTAAGAAAATCATTAGGAAGACAAAATAAATTTACAGGGCTGTACTGTATTTATAAAAAAAAAATCCGCCTACAAGTGCATCTATGCAGTTCAAACCTCTGTAGCTCAATGGTCAACTGTATATTACACTTTTTTATCAGAAGATGAGGATTATGTACCCAAATGTCTTCTTTTCCTTATAACTTCTGGGAAACTCCGTTCCCAAGGACAGAGGCAGCTGTCCTTATTTGTCAGGCAGTACTGACACGTCTACTTCCTCATTCAGGTAAAGCCAAATGGTTCCGACCAGCTTGACCTCCCCTCACTAACAGCAAAACTAAACTCTAGGCCTAAAGCATCATACATTATCCCAGTTTCTACTATGAATTTCATGTTTCAAGTCATATCCCAACTCTTTCTCCCTCTGGTAACTATGTGAGACACAGGCATGAATATCAAGCCCTACGGGTGCATCCTGGTCCATCAAGTAAGCGCCATGGCCTTGACTGATGGCTTCTCGGTATTCGCGGTGGGCTGCTTCCTTCTCTTTAACCTGGAAAAGATTATTTTCATACGAGTCATTAAACGAATAGTGATTTCAGACTTGAACAAGAAAAACTTCATCAATATTTATTAAAACCTATGCAAAACCAGAAAACTAAGAATTTAAGGTGAAATGGAACTTATATAAAGTGATCATTAAAATCTTATTCTTATCTAATAAGAATGTGAATCATAAAAGGCTAAAATGACGACGTTGGGACCAAAATATTTCAGAGTCAATAGTGAAAAAAAACATTTGATTGGGATGTTATGTTGAACAAAAATAATAAGTTAAAGCTTAAATTTAATAAAATAGGAGTTACTGCAATTGGGGGCTAATCCCTTAGAATAAAGAAAGAATGTATCACTTGTTACTTTTTTGGTACACCTTTTCTTACAACAACAGCCATCACCTCAGTTTGGCTGCTACCACAGGGTGCAGAGGGTCAGTTTTTTGCAAAACTATATAAGGGCTTCACCAGTTTTCCAGCGTGCCTCTCTTAAACTTTTGATAATGAAATTGATCTTTTCTGAAGTGCTGGACAAAGAATCTGCAAGGCACTGACTGATGAACACTGGACAGGCAGGAACAGAAAGCAGTGAACCAGGGAGGGACATCTGGGTGGAGGCCAGCTGTCTAAGTGCTTGCTTCTTCAAAGATTAATTCTGCCTTACGATAAGGCTGCTATTCAACCCTATAGCTATGGGAACTCAGGTGAGAGATCTGAGTAAATGGGAAACTGACTTTGAAACCAGAGAGCGATCACAGCTCATTTTCTCCCCTTACCTCTCCTACTATGTGCTTCCCATTGATGAATGCTTCAAAACCACAGACAGCTGCCTTATCATCCAAAGGAAAAATGTATTTTGCCTCAATGGGCACATGACTTTGATTGGTGTATGTCTGAAAAACAATGACCTGAAGAAAAAAAAAAACCATATACTTGATGAAACAACATTTGCAAGAACAACTATTAATGAAAACTACGATGTATATTTTCTTTAAATTCCTTGAATTTTTATCATATCCCTCAACTTCCCAATCCTGGCTTCAGGGGTTAGAACATTCTAGGATTGCAATGTGGAGTCCCCGTCGCAGTATAAAGAGTATTAGCTACATCGTTAGGTACTTCATACACACATGCTGGAATAAAAGTCACTAGTATTACAATACTGCAAACTGGTTAACAGAAGCAACGCAACTTTCGTGAAGGCCGCGACAGAACAGTCCCGCTACGTGTGGGTCTTGATCCCTCCTTGGCGTCACATGGGACAGACACTCTTCCAGAAGAGTTCGTATATCTGGTCTGTTTCCAGGTCTTGGCGTTTCTTCCTTTACCTCTCTGTGCACAGCCCTCCGTGGGTTTTCTTATTATACTCATCTCTTCCTGCCTAGTCGACTCCTGAATCAACTCTTTTCCACTCCTACATGCTGTCACTAGTTCTATCTGATTAATTTTACTAACTGGACTCTTTATCACATCACTCCCTTGCTTAAGAAAAGTCCAGTCTTTATGTTTTCTTTCATAGCTTATTGTCAAGTTGGTTTCCATACAACACCCAGTGCTCATCCCAACAAGTGCCCTCCTCCGTGCCCATCCCCCCTCCCCCACCCCCACTCCCATCAGCCCTCAGTTTGTTCTCAGCATTCAAGAGTCTCTCATGGTTTGCCTCCCTCCCTCTCCCCCACGATTTTTCCCCTTCTCCTCTCCTGTGGTCCTCCGTTAAGTTTCTCCTGTTCCACTTGTAAGTGAAAACATATGGTATCTGTCCTTCTCTGCCTGACTTATTTCGCTCAGCATAACACCCTCAAGTTCCATCCATGTTGCTACAAATGAAAAAGCCAGTCTTTAAACATTTGAAAATTAAACAAAACCATCTAGACATATAATAAACAGTAACATTTAAACATATGGCAATAATAAGGAGAAAATACGTAAACATTTGTCATCAATCATCTCTGGGAAGAGACTGAAATGAAAATTAAAAGAATAAAGGCGGGGCGTCTGGGTGTCTCAATCGGTTACGTGTCTGACTCCTGATCTCAGCTCAGGTCACGACCTCACGGTTCATGAGATGGAGCCCTTCTTCAGGCTCTGTGCTGACAGTGTGGAGCCTGCTTGGGATTCTGTCTCCCTCTCTCTCTGCCCCTCCCCTGCTTGCTCTCTTTCTCTCTCAAAATAAATAACGTAAAACAAAAGAGAATAAAGGTTATGAACTTATACAAAAAGCCATCCACAACTGGATTTACAGTAAACTGGGCTGCCCCCAGTGTATGTTCTGCACCAGAGAAAAAAATTTTAAGGCACATGTATTTAAAAAAGAATTTCATTTTCTCCACATCAGCAGGTCAGCACCCTCCAGGATACCTGATCTCACAATTCTTCAAGCAAAGGCCTCACCAGCTGGTGGCAGCCTCCTGCTCACCAGGCAGCTACCCTGGAACGGGGAAGGAGGGGGGAGCCACAAAGGATTGAGTCCTAGGGTTTCTTGGGGGTCGGCTGACTGGGCCATTCTAGAAGTTCAGAGAGCACCTGGCAGAGAGCCAGGGACGGCTGACCAGGACACGTGCCCGTGCATGGCTCTCCCCTTCTCCCCAGGACACCGATGCTGCACCTGTGACTGATGGGTAGGACCCTGTCTAACTGCATCCTGGGCAGGGTTAACGTTTCTTCCTCCTCTGCGCATGTCCTGCCCGCATCTAGTTAGCAGGTCTGTCTGCACAGGAGCTCTGGGGTCAGGCCTACGTCAGCTTCACTCTCTGCAATCGTGTGACTGGGCACTCAGAGAGCAAGGAATATCTGACAATGATCATAAGAGTATTTTTACTAGGTCTCAGAAGAGAAACAAATACACTGTGCTGATGTTTGACATCTTAATGTTCCTCCTTCAGATGAAACTACTATTTTAGTTTTGTTATTAACCTAAAAACATTAAACTCATTCTAAGAGTCAAATAAGTGAGCCGTGAATATACAAGTCCCTGCTGCTGGGCCTCTGTTTGGATATTCAAAGTCAACCTACAGGCCAGCAGTCTAATCACAAATTAGTGGAAAATTCACTGCTAAGTCAGGAGTTATTGGCAGGGGCGCCTGGGTGGCTCAGTCAGTTAAGCGTCCGACTTCGGCTCAGGTCATGATCTCATGGTTCATGGGTTCGGGCCCCACCTCAGGCTCTGGGCTGACAGTTGGCTCAGAGCCTGGAGCTGCTTCAGATTCTGTGTCTCCCTCTCTCTCTGACCCTCCCCTGCTCATGCTATCTCTCTCCCTCTCAGAAATAAATAAAACATTTTTTAAAAAAGGAGTTATTGGGCAAACTTCCCCATGGAAAATCTTCATCAGGTTTAAAATATGAAATGACAATAACCAAAACATGGAAAGAGCCTAAGTATCCATCAACGGACAAATGGATCAAGAAGATGTGGTTTATCTATACAATGGAATACTACATGGCAATGAGAAAGCGTGAAATGAACAAATTTTAGAAATGCATGTTTTGGGCACCTGGGTGGCTCAACTGATTGAGCCTCTGACTCTTGATTTCAGCTCAGGTCATGATCTCACAGTTGTGAGATGGAGCCCCACACTGGGGCTCAGAGTGGAGCCTGCTTGGGAATCTCTCTCTCCCTCTCTCTCTGCCTCTCCTCCACTTGTTCAAGTCTCTCTCTCTCTCAAAATAAATAAACATAAAAAATGCACATGTTAATTCACGCAACTATAATCAAATTGTCATTTATGTCTTATATCTATTGAAAGTATCATAAAGTATTTAAAACCACAAAGAACATACCTGGGCTACAAAGTCTATTATTTTTCCTTTGATGTGAACATCCTCAAGAGGAACTGAATTGCCAGAGAAATCCTGAAGGCCGGACTTGATGTTGCTGAAAGGTTTGGCATCTTGTAGCTGATAATCTACATATTAAAACGATAATGTTAGCTTTTAAAACCATCCCTGCACTACCTTTGTTATCTTAATCTTTGTTTCCCTTCCCTTTACACATTATATTTTATTTTTTTATTTTTTATTTTTTTTTAAATTTTTTTTAATGTTTTATTTATTTCTAGGAGAGAGAGAGAGACAGCGTGAGCAGGGGAGGGTCAGAGAGAGAGGGAGTCACAGACTGAAACAGGCTCCAGGCTCTGAGCTGGCAGTCAGCACAGAGTCCGACACGGGGCTCGAACCCACGAACCGCGAGATCAAGACCTAAGCGAAAGTCGGACGCTTAACCGACTAAGCCACCCAGGCGCCCCTTACACATTATATTTTAAAGGGAAAAATGGACAAGTAGCATTTTATGATCTTCAATAGTCAATTCTATAAAGTAAGTGAACCCACATGAGAAAAATGGGGGGAGCATTTGTAACAGACACATGACCTTTTTAATCTAGAGATTCTGATGACTCATCTTGAAAATTTAGAGTCATGCAATTACTTGAAAGGCATACATTTAAACACATAAGTACAGAAAAGTCTTAAGAATACTTAAATAAGTGTAGTTTATGCATGAATCTAGATATGTGCATCCCTGGCCCGTAATTTTGATTGGTCAGTCATTATTATTTTTTGTGCCACAAAAGTGTGTATGACCAATATGAGACTCCTTAGACATTCACTCCAAGGGACACTAAATCAAAATTTGCTTTTTAATTTTCTTTTTAATGAAAGAAAAGCTGGGAGAGAGAGGCACAGAATCTGAAGCAGGCTCCAGGCTCTGAGCTGTCAGCACAGAGCCCAACACAGGGCTCGAACCCATGAACCGTGAGATCATGACCTGAGCCGAAGTCGGACGCTTAACCGACTGAGCCACTCAGGCGCCCCTCAAACTTCTAATATAACATATGGTATACTTTCTATACCAGATGGTACAAAAATACACATACAGTTAGATATGTAAATATATATGCTCTTGCCAGACATTTAATTTAATGGCTCCAGGAGAGAAAAGCAGTGTTATTTTCTTACACATGAAAACATATATTTCTGATAAAAAATAATTTTATCACAGTTAAAAATGTTAATGTGTTTTTATAATGCAATTAATAAATGTTATAATAGTTTGGGCTTATGATTTCCTGAGAAGCTACCATCCTATCATATATTTCTACTACTAACATATAAGCTGCACATTACAATTCTGGGGAGTGCCTTCACTTAATGCAGATATTGACCTCATATGCAACATAGAAAAGCTGAGGCTGGGGGCACCTGGGTGGCTCAGTCAGTTAAGCATCCAACTTCAGCTCAGGTCATGATCTTGCGGTTCGTGAGTTCGAGCCCCGCATCAGGCTCTGTGCTGACAGCCTGGAGCCTGTTTCGGATTCTGTGTCTCCCTCTCTTTCTGCCCCTCCGCTGCTCATGCTCTATCTCTGTCTCTCTCTCTCTCTCTCAAAAATGAATAAACTTGAAAGAAAGAAAGAAAGAAAGAAAAGAAAGAAAGAAAGAAAGAAAGAAAGAAAGAAAGAAAGAAAGAAAGAAAGAAAGAAAAGCTGAGGCTGAAAGAGCTACACAGTCTGTCCCATTTTGCACAGCCTAGTAATTAGCAAGTTGACAATCAGGGCTCCTGGTTGCCTGAGCTGGTTAAGCAAGCTGACAATNAGAAAGAAAGAAAGAAAGAAAGAAAGAAAGAAAGAAAAGCTGAGGCTGAAAGAGCTACACAGTCTGTCCCATTTTGCACAGCCTAGTAATTAGCAAGTTGACAATCAGGGCTCCTGGTTGCCTGAGCTGGTTAAGCAAGCTGACAATGAACCTGAGCTTCCTGGTTCTAAAGCTGTGCCTTCTGCCTGCTCCACCAACCCCGTCACACTTCTTGCACTCGGACATCTTAAATTCCTTCTGTGAGTTTGTGGAATTGGCTCAACCTAGGTATGTTAACAAAGTAACAAGTAATTTTGAGAACACTTAACCTCTCTCAAGTATCCTGGTTTTTATTTTTACAAGGTAAAAAGGGAAACAGATGGGGCACCTTGGTAACTCGGTTGCTTGAGAGTCTGACTTTGTCTCAGGTCATGATCTCACAGTTTGTGGATTCGAGCCCCGCATCAGGCTCTGTGCTGACAGCTCGGAGCCTCGAGCCTGCTTCTGGATTCTCCTTCTCTCTCTGGTCCTCCCCTAATTGTGCTCTGTCTCTGTCTCTCAAAAATAAATAAATGTAAAAAAAAAATTTTTTTAAACAGAAATAGAATGTTTATGTATAAGGTCATAGATACAGTTACTGAACATGAACATTAATTCCTCTAAGAATAAAATGGTTGAGTTCTATAAATATCACATAAAACAGTATTCCAGAAAACTGTCTTACCTTCAACCTTTGAAAAATTTGAAACCGTAGGTCTGTATTCTTCTAACTCAGTAGTATTACAAGGGTGAAAGTCCTTTATTTCATCTCCAGGTATGCAAAACTTAATAATGTATTTCAATTTAATCTGATTGGTTTTATATACAACAAATTCATCATCCTAGAACCAACAGAAATTAATAGGTGTGGGGAAAAATCCTTTACTGGCAAATGTTTTCACAAAAGCAGAATTGCAGGTTTGCTAATTTAGAAAATATTGAATTCAGGCAGCCATAGATATGCAATAATTATTTAAACGTAAGCATATTCAAAAAAAACAGGAGCCTTTCTGCTCGTTTCCTGAAATAACTACCTCGAAGTCCGTGGTGACCGTGGGTGTAGCTCGAACCCCATGGACACTGTCATAACCTGGCGGTGCTTCCGACAAGGAGAAGTCTCTTCTGTGGAAGTCCGCGCACTTTCCAAGCGCTACGTCACAGACAGCCAGGAGCCGGGTGCCGTCCGTCTCTCCCGGGTGGGAGTACTTCACACCCGTACTGCGAGCGAGAGGAAGTGCGTGCTTGTGACTTACGGTTACACGGCAAAGACAGTTTAGTGTCTGTTATCCATCTCTACGTGTGAAATACTGCCTAAACGACTTTGCTGGAAGAATGCTCCAGATTTTACTGCTATTAAAATATCTCTGAAGTGTCATTTTAGAACTTTATTAGTCACTTCTTTGTTTAAAACTTTAATGTGAAAAACACAGATGTTGCCTTTCTGTCCCGCTTGAGGTACTTTCTCCCAGGGATGGATGAATTCCACTGCTGCCTCAAGTCTTTACTAACTACTAAAACACACGCATTTTGGTGCAGCAAACACCAAAGCGATGAAAGGTAAGGAAGCCTTCCCACCTTGTTAATTAAGACAAAGTAGATGGCTTCCCTGCACTGAAGCTCAGAGAGAACACGAAATGCCACATAAGTAAGAACTGGTCAAAGGGAAAGACAGCACTTGCATTCTCACAAGCCCTTCTGAATCCAGATGGAGAAACAAAAATTTCAAACGACATCTAAATGAGAGATTTTGTTTAGACTTTCTTCAGGATTCAGCAGCTTTAAAAAAGCAACCTTTCTCTCTGCCTTTCCCATGCTCACTGTCCCTCAAATAAATAAACTTAAAAAAAAAGAGCAACTTTTGTTATTAAGGAGCATAGTCTAGGACACCTTTGGAAGCAACACGTTTGGGACATACCTCTATTTTTCCAAATATCGAGACCCAAATACAAAAGTGTTGCCTGACAACACTTTGTTCTATCTCCTGAGACTGGACTCCCCCCTCTTTTCTGAGAGAGAGAGATTGAGAGCACGAACATGCACAAGCAGGGGAGGGGCAGAAGGTGAGGGAGAGAGGGAGTCTCAAGCAGGCTCCAAGCTCAGTGGGGAGCCCGACATGGGGCTCAATCCCAT
The DNA here is from genome assembly GCF_008692635.1 of Crocuta crocuta. NCBI lineage: Eukaryota > Metazoa > Chordata > Mammalia > Carnivora > Hyaenidae > Crocuta > Crocuta crocuta. The sequence continues at coordinate 637,805 of NW_027531912.1, forward strand.
GACTGTGAGATCATGACCCCACCCGAAATTAAGAGTCAGACACCCAACTGACTCAGCCACCCAAGCCCCCTAAGATTTGCTCCCTTTTATTTAAAATTTTAAAAAATTTTTATATTTCCAAAATATTTTATTCTATTTATTTATTCATTTTTAATGTTTGTTTATTTTTGAAAGAGACAGACAGAGTGTTAGTGGGGGAGAGTCAGAGAGAGAGGGAGACACAGAATCCTAAGTGGGCTCCAGGCTCTGGAGCTGTCAGCACAGAGCCTGATGCGGGGTTCAAGCTCATGAACCATGAGATCGTGACCTGAGCTGAAGTCAGATGCTTAACCAACTGAGCCACCCAGGCGCCCCTAAAAATATTTTAAGTAATCTTTATTTAAAAAAAAAATTTTTTTTTTAAATGTTTTATTTATATCTAGGAGAGAGAGAGACAGCGTGAGCAGGGGAGGGTCAGAGAGAGAGGGAGTCACAGACTCTGAAACAGGCTCCAGGCTCTGAGCTGGCAGTCAGCACAGAGCCCAACGCGGGGCTTGAACCCACGAACCGCAAGATCATGACCTAAGCGAAAGTCGGACGTTTAACCTACTAAGCCACCCAGGCGCCCCTAAGTAATCTTTACACCCAACACGGGGCTCGAACTTACAACCCAGAGATGAAGAGCTGCCTGCTCCACCGACTGGGCCAGCCAGGTGTCCCAAGGCTTGCCCCCTTAAAAAAAAAAAAAAGATTAGTTCCCCCTTTTCTCCTAAAACTTGTTTCCCTGTGCCTGCTGAGCCTGTGACCTTGACTTTACCTCAGCTTCCTCCGTCTCCATCCCGGCCTTTCTCTATGGCTGCCTCTACTGCTTGCCTGCCCATCACCCCTCTCAGCCTGTTGCAGTCTGGCTCATCCGACACCACTCTGTCCAGTCACCAAGGACTTCAACTTGGTTAAATTCAACAGAATCCCAAATTATTAGAAAAAAATCTTAACCTCTAAAAAATTTTACTTTCAAATATTTTGTACTGAGGAAACAGCATTTATACCAGACGTGTTAAGTTTCAAGAACAATGATAAGACAACCAACCACATTGCTACTGCCAAGTAGAAAAGAACACAGGTGCCTGGGTGGCTCAGTTGGTTAAGCATCCGACTTTAGCTCAGGTCATGATCTCATGGTCAGTGAGTTCAAGCCCTGCTGTGGGCTCTCTGTAGTCACCGTGAGCCAGCTTAAGGCCCACTGTCTCCCTTTCTCTCTACCCTTCTCCTGCAAATGTATGCGTGTGTGCCCTCTCTCTCTCAAAAATAAACATTAAAAAAAAAGAAATAGAAAAGAACATCATCAATATTTCTATGTTGCCCTGTGGCATTACCTTCCCTGCCACCCAGAGGGTAATCTAATCGCTATCTTGTGTTTCTGTGTATATTATTTTCTCTTTATTTTATAGTGTTGATCATAGATATGTGTCCCTCAACAATATGCTTAGCTTTGCTTGTTTTCATATTTGCGTACATACAGAATCATAGAGCAAGTTTTTGCTCCACATTACGTTCCTAAGACTCACCGACATGGTGTGTGTGGCTGTGGTTCACTTGTATAAACTGCCACCTAGGGCTCCACCAAAACGTTTGGATCCGTTCCACTGTCACGGGGCACCTGCATCATTTCCAGGGCTCTTACGGTTTTCTGAGCCATTCGTGTCCTTGTCAGTGATTCTCAACCCAGGCTGAATCATCCAGGGAGCTTAGAAACTACTGACACCCAAACCTTAACCTGAGAGGTCCTGATTTAACTGATCTGGGGTGAAATCTGCACCAGTCATGCTTAAAAGCTCCTCAGGTGGGGAGGTGGTGGGGGATGGGTGAAATAGGTGATGGGGATTAAGGAGGGCACTTGTGATGAGCGCTGGGTATCGCACAGAAGTGTAGAATCACTAAATTGTACATCTGAACGAAATGTTATATGGTATGTTAACTAGCTGGAATAAGAATAAAAACTTTAAAAGAAAGTCCTTCAAGTAAAAAAGATAAAAGTAAAAAAAATCTCCAGGTGACTCGAATGTGCAGCCAGGATTGAGAACCACAGCTCCCTGGTTCTGAGTCCGATCTATAGGGTCCCTAGGTCACACCATTAACTATGCTCTTCAGCTACAGCAGACGATGCCAACATTTTCTCAAGAGGGCTTATCAGTTTATCAACAGGGTCTGAGAGTGCAGGCTGTTGTAGAGACTTACCAACATCCAGACATGTTACTTTTTCTTTTTTTCTTTTTTTTTTTTGCTGATAGGCATTAAACGGTATATTATAGTTTAATTTGCATATTCTTGATTAGTAATCTTTTCAAATGACATTGTCCATGTGTTTCCTCTTATTAGGTTCTTATTCATGTCTTTTGTCCATTTGCTTTTTATTTTTTTTTTTTTTCTTACTGATTTGTAGGAATTCCTTAAATATCCTGGATAATTAATTATCCTGGGCCTAAAACCAAGTTCCATCATTTAACTATCTCTGTGACTTTATGCAAGTTACTTAACCTCCATCAGTCTGTTTCCTTTTCATAAAATGATGTCACAATACCACTTGTGAGGTCTGTAGACAATGTTCTGGTGCCATGCACAGGGCAGGTGTTCAATACCTTGCGGCTACTTTGGGGACAGATTTAAATGTTAACAAGGATATTGAAGATGAAATATTATTGAACGAGTTCATTTATAATAGGTAAGATACAATTTATCTTAAGTTATATCTTAAGTAATAGATAAGTTGTTTGTGTATATAATGTGTATAAGCACATGAGAGGTCATGTGCTATACAAGTTAAGATCATGGCCCTGGAGAAAGACAAAATGTTGTGTGACCTTAGGCAAGATACCCTCACTGTCCGTCAGTGTTCTCATCTGTGATATGGGGTAATAACAGAACTGACCTAAGAGGGTTGTTGTAAGGATTAAGTGGGTAAATATATGTAAAGATTCTCAGGATCATAAAATTACTAAGGTGCTTTAAAATAAAATTTTCCCAAATATCCATCACCAAAGACATATTTATATAGTATACTAAGAAAACTGGTCGCTTTCAGTGATCTGTTTCTTGGGTGAGGAATCCCTCACCAAGGAAAGATGGGAGGAAACCACATAGCAACTACTTGCTTATAAATCCCTGGTGATGGGTGTGAGTAGCATGATTAAGGATATCCTATATAGTATACATAATATACTAACCTGAGTGAATCGCTGAAATATATCCCACTCCCAAGATTTCCGATGTCTGTTCTCTTTGTGCCACGATCTTCAACTACTTTGGGTAAAAGCAACCCACTAAAAAGAAAAGGAAATTACAATGATTTACTAAAAGAAAGGTACCTTTTATTATAGCCTCATAATTCCAGCAAAGACAAGTGCTATTAAAGGAGGACATGATGCTAAGTGAAATAAGCCAGACACAGAAAGAGAAATACTGCCTAACCTCACATATATGTGGAATCTAGTGTTCTCACCACAGGAAAAAAAGATAACTATATGAAGTGATGGATGTGTTGATCAACTTGATTGTGATAATCATTTCACAACGTACATGTACATTAAATCATCAAGCTATGTGTTTTAAAAAATCACCTTGTGGGGCACCTGGGTGGCTCAGTCAGTTAAGTATCCGACTTCGGCTCAGGTCATGACCTCACGGTTCGTGGGTTTGAGCCCCGCGTCAGGCTCTGTGCTGATGGACAGCTCAGAGCCTGGAGACTGTTTCAGATTCTGTGTCTCCCTCTCTCTCTGACCCTCCCCTGCTCATGCTGTCTCTCTCTCCCTCTCTCTGTCTCTCTCTCAGAAATAAAAACATTTAAAAAATAAATAAATAAATAAAAATAAATAAAAAATCACCTTGTACAACCTTAAATATATACAATTCTCACTCGTTGATCACACCTTAATAAAACTGGAAAAAAATACACCAGTTAAAAAGACATCAAATAAATAAATAAACAGCGAGCATGAAATGAAAAGAAAAATCTATTTCAAAGTAATCCCACAGAAGGATTTCTAGGTGCTATTCAAACGTACCAATCCATGGCCAGTTTCTCGGCACGGTCTTGACCAGCCCTGAGACGCTGGCCATTTTCCTGCCATGGGTCGGGTCGGGGCTCTGCCTCCTGCTTGCCGAGGCCACCACTCTGCAGAACCCTGTGTAAGTCCAGTGCCGCCTGCGTTTCTCCCTGGCTTAAGAACTTACCCAGGTTCCTACTGGACTTCTAGCATTGCTAAGAACTCTCTGTGATCAAAGTTAAACCATGTTTATCTCTGAGAAGGTGGGTAAAGGGAGACTTCTGCGTTTACTACAGAAACATCTACAGTTTGAATTTTGTATTATGAAATGTAATTATCTTTGTAAAATGGTTTTTGGGGTTTAGTCCTACTTAAAAGCTAATTTAGAAAAATGTCCTATATTTCAATGGGTATCTTTATACTTTCATTTTTAATTTTTAAGCCTTTGTTTCACATGGAGTGAAGTGTGAGGAATGAGGTAAGGATCCAACTTTGTACTTTTCCAGGTAGTAATCTGTCCTAGTACCTAGTATTGAAGAAATTATCTTTCTCCTACAGAAATAAAAGCTGCTTTGGTCATATACTAAGCCCTCTATGTTTTTGCATTTACGTTTGGATTCTTTTTTTTTTTTTTTAAATGTTTTATTTATTTCTGGGAGAGAGAGACAGCGTGAGCAGGGGAGGGTCAGAGAGAGAAGGAGTCACAGACTGAAACAGGCTCCAGGCTCTGAGCTGGCAGTCAGCACAGAGCCCGACGCAGGGCTCGAACCCACGAACCGCGAGATCATGACCTAAGCGAAAGTCGGAAAGTCGGACGCTTAACCGACTAAGCCACCCAGGCGCCCCTACGTTTGGATTCTTTATTCTATAGACTCATCTATTTGGGCATACCTCAATAGTTTAATTAACACAGCTTTATAACATGTTTTTAGTGTCTGGTTAATTCCTCTTCATTAATCTTCTTTTTCAAAATTATCTTGGTAAAGTCAGATTTTAAAAAATATGTGCAGTATCATCAGCTTTTTATTTCTTAAAAAAATATCTTGTTAGCACTTTTATTGTGATACCTCTAAATTTATAGGTTATTCAAGGAAAGTTGGCATCCTTTTAATTAGTGCAAGTGTCTTTTGGGTCCTTCAACAGCAGTTGAATGTTTTTTCTAGATGTATCCTGTATATGTCCTTTTAAGTTTCTTCTTAGGTGTTTAATTAAGGACCCAGATGTAATCACATCTCCCTGCTCTCTGTGACTGTAGTTTGGCTCTAATATTAAGTGATAATTCAAAGCAAATAGAAAAAATTAGACTTATGTTTTGAATAGAGAACTCATAGCATCTAGGTACTCTAATTTCTAGACCTTTCTCTCTAAGTATTGGATGTTTCCTAGATTAGACACACAGAAGAGCCATGGAATAGAGAATCTCCTTTCTTCATATGCTGCCATCTTCAAGAAGCAGTTCATACCCATGTACTACACTTTAAAATATATATAATAAATAAATAATTTAAATTATATTTAATTATAATTTAAAGGGTTCTGTTTTCTCTGGAATGCAGTTAAGCTGATTTTAACTGAGAAGACCCAGGTAGTGTATAAAAAAGGTTAGGAAAAAAGGTAAAACACTTCATGTTCGTGAGGCTCAAACATATGGAAAATCAAGATGGTGTCCTCTTACCGGGACAGGATTCCTACAAAGCTTTGTACGGGAGATCCATGCAGCAAGGGCTTCACGTTGCCAAGCTGGCTCAAAAACTCTGTGGCTTCATTCACTCTGCCAACCCTAAATATCTGCAAGATGTCCACTGGACCTTCACTGTAAAAAGTAGAAGAAAAATCTTGAGGTTGCATAATCGAAAGCAAAATAAAATATCATCACTAGCGGGAGAAAACCAAAACAGCCCAAATGTCCATTATTATGGAATGGATTCCATGAGTCACAACATAACAATTCTTGGAAATACTACGTAGCCATTAAAAATCACACTCTTAAAAAATAAATAAGGATAAGAAGTAAGACTTGTAGTAAAATAAATTTTAAAATAGGTTACAAAACTTTACACATGCTATGATCCCAAATTTTGACAACTATATAATGTATAGAATATATAGCTTGAATTCATCGCACTGATTCACTCAACAAACACACTCTGTGCTGAGTATTCTGCCAGGCACTAGAAATGAGGATACATGGTCTCTGGCTTCATGGCGCTTACATCCTAATGGTGAGACAAAAATTAAAAGTTAACAAATAACTGATTTTAAGTTCTACTCTACCAGGTTCAGAGATGGGATGGTCAAGAAAGGCCTATCCTTGAGGGTGACATTTACTGCAACATGGCATAATGTAGTGAGTATTCTAAGACCTAACTGGCTGCTATGGGAAAGGAAACTGGATGGGGCAGGAGCGGGAAGAAGGTCAGGAAGGAGACGAGAGGGCGGCGTCTGGACTGAAGGCGGCAGAAGTGCAAATGAAGGAAGCCAATGGATTACAGAGCTTTTGCAGGCAGAAGTGACAGGGCATGGCAACGTGGGGATGACGAAGAGCTGACAAACTCTCTGCGTGGGTGACTAGGATGGGAGGCACGGGGAAAGACTGGGGGACTACGGAGAGACAGAGTTGTGGGGTGGAGGAGATAAGAGAGCCTCTCGAGTATGTCTTCCCAACTCGTTTCTTGGCGTCACATTGGTAGCTTGGGATTACCTATGGTGGGAGCATTTATCCCACAGAAATCAGCGGTTATTACAAGTCAGGACTTTTATTTTGGAGAGCTGGCCTACCAGCACACCACTAGCCTAAGAGAATCAGTAACTCAATTTGGGATATATTTATTCTACACCCAAATGCCAACAGTGGTCATATTATCTCTGGGTTATCTCTCGGTGGCGAGATTTGGGGTGATCTTTAGTTTTCTTCATGTTTTCACGCATTGTCTAAACTTTCAGCAAGGAACGTGAGTTTTATAACTAGAAAAAATTAATATGAGAAAAACCATTAGTGAAATAAAATGGAGAAAATCTTCTTCTCCTTGTCCTGCTTCTGCTGCTTCTCCTGCTTCTGCGGTTTCTTCTGCTTCTTCACAGCAGCAGAATGTCTCCATCCGGAGAGGTCCACTTCTGTTGTATGACGTTACTAGGGTGTGAGGTGAGATCGCTAAGGGCTTGAGTTACGTTAGATGACTGAACTGCACTCCCTTCCCCGGGGCTTGAAGACGTGGTGGCTCTTTCTTCTCTTTGACTCTCTGGAGAAAGTCAGTTACTCCCCTCCTCATTCTGCCTTCATTGCTACTAGTTTCTAAATTAATATTAGATCTTAGCAGATGCCTAGGGGTGGGGTCAAAAGTCAAATCAAAAGACATAAAAATAATTTGATTATATATAAAAGCAAAATCTGGAAAAGATCTACAGCAAAGGCTTTTTTTAAATTAACACAAAAGTCACGTAACACAAAATTCACCATTTTGAACTATACGGTTCAGTAGTATTTAGCATATTAAAATGTGCGACCACCACTTCTATTAGTTAGTCCCCATTCTTCCCTCTCCTGGAACCAGGCAATTTGCTTCCTGTCTTCACGGATTCGATTGATCTATTCCAGATATTGCATATAAACGAAATCATATAATATGTGATCTTTTGTGCCTGGCTTCTTTCACTTAGCATAATGCTTTTGAGAGTCACTCATTTTGTAACATGTATTAGTACTTCATTCCTTTTTTGGTGATTAATATTCCGTTTTATGTATATACCACATTTTGTAAATCCATTCAACCACTGATGGGCATTTGGGTTGTTTCCACCATTTGGCTCTTGTGAATAGTGCTGCTATGAACATTCATGTATCGGTATCTGTCTGAGTACTTGTTTTCAGTTCTTTGGGGTATATAACAAGGAGTTGAATTGCGAGGGCAGACAATAATTCTGTGTTGAATTTGTTGAGCAACTGCCAAATGGCAGCTGTACCATTTTATGAGAGTTCCAATTTCTCCACATCCTCACTAACACTGTAATTTTCCATATTTTTGTTTTCTCAAAAAAATATAGCCATCTTAGTGGGTGTGAAGTAATGCTAGTAATGGCATTTGAGGATGACCAATCAAGGAAGACAGAACACAAACTGAGATATGTCTGAATTAGTCCATAAGGGGGTGCCTCTAGCAACGTGCCAGAAACCAGTTCTCAAGGCAACAGCGAAACCCATACATGACCCTGATTTGTAGCATTTTCTGATCTCTATGGTGTAATTCCTCCCACCACAGCCGATGTCAAGTTACTAATCGTATTCAGCTCACAAAACTCCTAAAAATGTAACAAATGGCCCCCGCGGTTGGTGTAAGGGGCTGCAGTTCATCACCTTAGGCTCTAGGCAGTGTGTGAGGCTGATTAAGCTTAGCCTGACCCATTACACCTCATGAGAGCTGAGATGCCAAAAACACCCAGAAGAAAGACTTCAGACAGAGGAGTGCTGGGAAGTTACATAGTGGGCTGAGTGACCAATCCAACGGAAGTCAGTCCCACCCTTGAGAATAATCCATCACATTAGTTTCCCCAGCCTTGAAGCTGGGTCCAGGTCAGTGAAGGCTGGTCTGAGGGGCTGATCTACATGCATCCGTTGTTAGTGCCGCTGCCCTGGCTTGTAGAACACACATGAGCACAAGAAACAGGGAGTCTCGCCATCAGTGAGAAAACAGATGTGACTGACATTTAGGGGTGTCCTATCTCTTGACATGTCTTCCAGATTTTCAACTGAATGTTTTCATGCCATGGAGTGGCCTTCTGAGAAGCTACCATACCCACAGCCCTGCATTTTAAAATCTTAATTTAAGTGGGTTTTGCTATACAGTACCCTTCAAAACACAAAAATACCTTGCGATTTAAAATTTTTAAATTTAATTCTCAGCAAGATTAGGTAAACTTGAACTCAGAGTGAATTAACAGGGAGAGTTTTCAAGCACAGAATACTGCCCCAAGTTATATTATTAACATTGAAGAAAGTAATTTGTCATCACAATATAGCTCCCTTGTTACAGAGGATTAAATTATACAGGTAATTGTGGAGAGTAGCTTTTTTTTTTTTTTTTTAAGAGAGACCATGCCCGCATGCGTGTGGGGGAGGGGGAGAGGGAGAAAGAGAGACTCCTAAGCAGGCTCTGCCCTCTCAGTGTGGAGCCCAGCTGCAGGGGGCTCGAACTCAGGAGCCCTGAGATCATGACCTAAGTGGAAATCAAGTGTCAGACACTTAACCAACTAAGCCACCCAGGCGCCCCTGGAGAGTAGCTTTTTAACAGAATCTGAAATAGTATTACATACTAACAGATCCTAAAACATTTCCTTTATGCATACCTGCAATTATTCTGTAAAATCTCTTTTCTAACTCTGAAAAATTCTTCGGTGTTCTGTTCAACATGCTCAATTTTGCATCTCAAAGCTCGGTATTTGGCAAGAGATGGCGGGTTGGGTTTGGACAAATTAGTTTCACAGACATTAATCATGTCTCTTATCAGCTGTAGATGGAAATAATACAAGCGTTAGAATCACTACATATCAAAATATTTATAGCACATGACACGTTCTCAAAAAGACTGGAAAAATAAGGTTTTACTTCCCCAAAGCTTTTTTCTTCCAAAGATTTTATTTTTAAGTAATCTCTACATTCAGTGTGGTGCTTGAACTCAAAACCCAGAGAGATCAAGAGTCACATGTACCACCGACTGAGCCAGCTTTTGATCAGTACTTTGATCAATATGTAAGTGGCATATTAAAGGTAATACCTTTACTATATATCGTGCCCTCAATGATAGCATAATATACAATAATGATAATAATAATAGTATACATGAGGACAGCATATCATTGTTGATAAAGTGCTTTCAGGTACACTGTTCCTTTTTTTTTATTTTTAATGTATTTTATTTATTTCTGAGAGAGAGAGAGAGAGCATGAGCAGGGGAGGGCCAGAGAGAGAGGGAGTCACAGAATCTGAAGACAGCCTCCAGGTTCTGAGCTGTCAGCACAGAGCCCAATGCAGGGCTTGAACCCACTAACCATGATATCATGACCTGGGCTGAAGTCAGAGACTTAACCAACTGAGCCACCCAGGCGTCCCAGGTACACTGTTCCTTTAATCCACACTGTAACGCTGGTCTTATTAGATCTTAGTATCCTCATTATCTAGATTGGGAAAATGAGGCTCTGAGAAGCTGAATTAATTGCTCATGACTCCACAGCAAAGAGGGGATAGTGACTAAATAGGAACTCAGATCATCAGAACGCAAGTCTGATTCTGTTACCAAAAATTCATTATGCATGTTCTGTATGCCAGGCTTGTATTAGGTTTGAAAGACACAAAAATGAATAAGACACAGGTGTCTTCCCTGAGAGAGAACCCTGGTATACTTAGTATACTCACAGGTCCTGGAGCTTGGAGGGGGGAACAGAGCTCCTGGATAATCTGAATTACATTTATATAGGAATTTATTGCTTTCCCCATCTTTGAGATGAACAAGACATTGACAGGGAGTCCTATCCATTCTACTTGCCATGCGTCTTTGTGACCTTAGCGTGGGACAGGCTCACTGTTATTCAAATACACCAGCCATAAAAGAAGAGACTGATGAACTTTTCTATTTAAAAGTAAAAAAATTTCTGTATGGTGAAATAGAACCAGTCAACCACCACCCCAATTCACCATAAGCAAAGTAAAGAACAAAACAAAGCGAAAGAAATAAACAAAAGAAAAAAAAACAAAAGAAAAGGAGCCAAAGGACGTGAATAGGCAGTTCACAGAAAAAGACACACAAACATCCCCTAAATATAAATCCTGGAACTGAGAGGTCATTCCTCATCCACAAAATTGGTATAGTCTAAAAGTCTGACAAATATACTTTGGGTAAAACTATAGGAAATAGAAACTCTCCCTCACTGACAGTGGGTGGGCAAATGGTAGACCCTTGATGAGGGAATCAGACAAAATCTACCACAGTCACAGAGGCCTTCATCCTGTAAGCCAGCACTTCTATGCCTGGGACACACCCCAGAGACCCTCCCCTGCACGTGTGAAATGACCAGTACACGCGTGTGTTCACTGTGGCGTTGTCTGTAGTAGCAAAGTCCGGAAACAATCCACAACGTGGTGAATGAGGGTGCTCCCTATGTACACGATATGTTAAGTGGGAAGAGCGGATGCAGAACCGCAAAGATGGCATATGACTCTTCATGTAGAAAAAGGAGGAGAGGAGTAAGTATACATGCGCATATTTATAGTTTTTTGCATAAAGAAACCACAAAGACAAGCGAATTAGTAAAAATGGACATCTATTGAGTTGGGGAATTCAAATGGGTAAAGAGGACAGGGTAGAAGAGAGACTGCTCTGAGTATCCCTTGTAAATATAATTTTGACCGGGTACCTAGGTGGCTCAGTCAGTTAAGCATCCGACTCTTGATTTTGGCTCAGGTCATGAGCCTTGCATCAGGCTCTGTGTTGACATCATGGAGCCTCCTTGGGATTTTGTCTCCCTCTCTCTCTGTCCCTCTGCCGCACGCACTCTCTCTCTCTCTTTCAAAATAAATAAAAATAAACTTTAAAAAATATCTAATTTTGACTTTTGAATAATGCAGATGTATCACCTACTGAAAATATATGAAAGTTAAATGAAAAAGTATTTGGATGGGCGTCACATTCACCTGCTCAATAGCAAAACCAGCCACTTAGGCTCTTTATTTTGGTCAAATCATGAAACTTTACATTTGGAAGACTCCTTTCTCATCTTATTTACTGGTTCATCTCATCGGTTGATTCTCCACTTATTTTGGATTTCAGGGGGTGGGAGGAGCCTCCTCTAACAGCAAGAGAAGAAGTACTCTGGCTGGGATGCTATGCAGCACTGCAGCTGTAAGGTGATGTTCGGGCAGCCAGGGGGAGGGACGCTAACTTCACAGGAAGCACGGGGACGGGAAGAAGCCAGACCCCTGATGACAATGCCACCTTTGAATGACTGGACCAGCAGCCACCCTACAGCTTCCGGTGACACAGGGTGATACGTGTCCTCATTGTTCAAGTCAATTACAGACAGAATCCTAACTCATCTCCTTGAGACAGGGAAACTGAAGACTCAGTAAAAATCTGCTTTTTGCTCCTTTTCCTCCTTCTCCTCTTGTTAGGACCCCCACTTTACACACACGTCAGAATGCAAATAGTGTATGTCTTCCTTGTATGGGACAAGGAGGTAAGGATTTCTCTAGGATAGATGATATCTAAGGAAGGGCCAGGTGGGAATGACGTGAGAAGCCACATGACTCCAGATCACCCAGTTACACATCTCCACGACACTCCCTGGCTCCGAGGAACATCACCTGAGCCCTCATTTTGTTTTGACCAGTCCCTGCGTGCCTGAGAGGGCATGTACACCAGACCGTGACCTACATGAAAATCCCAGACTCGGGCAAAGATAAGACTCCCTCTTTTCCTTTGAGTCTCCCACACACTCTGTACCCGCACTCCCTCTCTCCCTTCAGTAACCTCTGCTTTCACCTCCCACTGGCCCGCATTTGATTTCTGTCCTCCTGATTTCTTTCTTTTAAAAATTTTTTAATGTTTATTCATTTTTGAGGGAGAGACAGAACATGAACACGGGAGGGGCAGAGAGAGAGGGAGACACAGAATCCGAAGCAGCTCCAGGCTCTGAGCTGTCAGCACAGAGCCCAAAACAGGGTTCGAACTTGAGAGCCATGAGATCATGACCTGAGCTGAAGTCGGACGCTTAACCAACTGAGCCACCCAGGCGTCCTGTCTCTCCTGCTGATTTCTATCCCTTGAGCAGCCAGGAAGCCCCTCTGGGTCCTCAGACCTGGCCCAGGGCCGGCAGCATTCTGACGTAGAAAATTATTTTACTGTGTAGCAATTCTAAACATAGCTGCCTTTGTACTACTATTCCAACACATTCATGTTTGGGAACATGGTTCAGGTAACTTCCATAAGGACTCAAAGCATTCTAAAGTGAGTCCGCATTCATTTTGAGCCAACTTTTGTGACTCAGTGCTCCCTTATTAATCAGATTTGAAAAGATTCTTCCCCAACACATTAAAAAAAAATTTTTTTTTGAACATTTATTCCGTCTTGAAGGAGAAAGAGTGTGAGCAGGGGAGGCGCAGAGAGAGAGGGAGACATAGAATCTGAAGCAGGCTCCAGGCTCTGAGCTAGCTGTCAGCACAGAACCCGACGCGGGGCTCGAACCCAGGAGTGGTGAAATCATGACCTGAGCTGAAGTCGGACACTTAACCGACTGAGCCACCCAGGCGCCCATTCCCCAGCACATTTTAAATTGAATTCTGTATTTCCGAGATTTACCTGGCAGAGGTCCTCTTTCTTAGCTAATAGTCTCAGGTTCACTTCTTCAGTAGTTGTGCCTTTGTGAGGTATTAATCTGTAGAACTCCGTCATCATATTTTGCCACCGTTCTTCTCTTTCTCCATTTTTCAGTGCTGCCTTTACTAGGAGGAGAACTCCCTCTGCCTTGCTCACCTTTAAGTGGAAGACAATACATGTTTATTAAAATTGAATCAGGACGATTAGAGAGAAAGTGAAGGAACATGCAGAAAAAGATCTAAGATAGTTGTTAGGTGCATCGTAACTATTAGTTTTCTCCTGGACACCAGCCATAAGACAAATGCCACGTTTACGGGAGATGTAGCTCAGCTGTGACGATGACACCATCAGAAGTTTTCCAAAACCGGGCTCAGCTTAACTAGAGGAAAGAACCAGAGGCTTAAATATCTATAGGCTTAAATATCTGTATCTGTGTATCTAGATCTGTATCTGCATCTACATCCGTATCTATAGCTAGAGCCGCGTCCACAACTATGTCTATATTCACCGAGAGAGGAATTCTAATGCAACCACAGGAGATGGAGTTTTCACGCAAGAAATTTAAAAAGATGTCAGAATCAAAGTAGGAACAAAATTCGCCAGCAAGCCAGAAAGCAGGTCGGTCACGATAGAGGTTCTGCTTCAAGGACGCAGGTGACTCACGTCATTCAGACTAATCCTGTCCACGGGCTTGAGCAGCGTGCACTCCAGGTGGCCGAGAGCTTCCGCCCACACCATCTCCACCAAATCGCTCACCTCTCTGCTCAGAGCGCTTGAACTGATGACCTCCTCCAAAAGCAACTGCAACAACAAAATTTTGAAAAACCACAAGAAGTTTCAAGTGGACTGACTGAAAACCAGGATGAACAGAGGTGGGAGAAGAAATAATTCCAGCCAAGGAGAGAGCCACAGGCAGCCAAGTGACTGCTCTCTGAGCCTCCTCTTCCTCCCTGCACTCTCCTCCTGTCCCCTTCTCTCTTTCACTCCCACTTCACGTTTCCTTTTGTCTTTTCCTTCCCTTTGTAAGCCTGAGGCCTGGCAGGGACATCAGAGATTAAGCGGCATTAAGGGTTAAGGACCCCTGACTCCTGGCCCAGGTAATAATGAAATCTTTTGAAAGCCATGAGGGTTTGCTGCTGAAGCAAGCAGGAAGCTTCCTGGCTCACCCTGGATGGAACTCACTCCCCACAGGCTGCCCCGCGCTTAACTCCCACTCTTCTCTCCTGCCAAGTTTGTATTTGTCATAAAGAAAACACTTCGACTCAAAATATTCAATCAACCATAGAAATTGCACACAAATCAGCCTTACTGCTTGCAGGTTTTCAGATGCCAACTGGGTTGCTTCGGGCGTAAAATATTCTCTTAGCAGAAATCCTTGTTTCTTCAGGTCTTCAATGTAATTTTCGTAGTACTCACTTGCGTCTGCAGAGGTTTTCTTTACACAGAAGTGTCTTCTAGTCTGCGAATCGCAGTGTGGAGCAAAACGTGAGGACCCCAGGGCTTACTAACTTACTGAACACCTCCTACGTACCAGCGGGGAGAGGATCCTCGCCATCAAAGAGTTTACCAACTATTTTCAAACAATTACTTAAATCCTCAATCCTTCACAGAACAGTCTAGGCCTGAAAGTATGGAAGAAAAGCCTGAGCGGACCCAACCGGCAGAAGAGGCGCATGTGATTCCCTGGAGAACCACGCAAACGTCTGTTCAGAGACCACACATTCTTCCGTACTATTCTAACCAGCTGTGCGGTGTGGCTTTCAAGCGTTCTGGAAACGAGAAAACCAATCAGGGGAAGGGAAGGGAAGGCGCGAGGTGCTGGGAGCGACGAGCACACAGGCGAAGTGAGGTGGCAGCGCCACAGCAAGAAGCAGCAGGCGCTCAGGGGCGCCAAGGCCCCGAGGGCGCGGAGCCAGGCGGCCCTGGGCAGGCAAACCCGCCCTCGTTCCAACCCGCCCACGGACGGACGGACGTGGCGGTTTCCTGCTTTTCCCGGAAATCCTTGCTCCGGTACTGAGCCGTCACCCCGAAGTCATTAACCTCAGGGGGCGGGGCGCTAGGGCCCAGGGGTGGGGCTGCGTGTCGGCCACGCCCCCGACCCCCCAGGGAGGAGCCAGGCCGCTCGCGCGCCGCTAAGCTGTGCGCGCTGGTGGCCACAGGCCTTAGAGACTAGAGCCTCTGAATCTTAGACACAAGAACGTATCATAATCGAGTTACTCCGTTTGAGAAGGTGGAGTTTAACATAATTTTGAAAGATTTTCATCAAAATGGTTTTTTATAAGACAGGCGAGCTAGAAAAGCCTCTTCTGTCAGACGGACCGAGGAGCACTCTGCTTGTGCTCAGACTGCGCTTGCTAAGGGACGAAGGGCTCCCTCGCACGGCGGAAGGGCTCCCCACCCCGAGGAAGGGCTCCCCACCCCGAGGAAGGGCTCCCCACCCCGAGGAAGGGCTCCCCCGCGCCGAGGAAGGGCTCCCCGCGCGGAGGAAGGGCTCCCCCGCGCCGAGGAAGGGCTCCCCCGCCCCGAGGAAGGGCTCTGGGGACAGTAAGCAGCAGGGGACACGGCGGCCGACGCAGCCTTCGGTTCCCTCCCTCAGTGGAGAGGACCGACAAGGTCTATCATCGTTTTACGTTGATGTTTCCGTACTTTTTACCCACACAACTAAATCATCCACAAAATACAGCATATGTTTTGGGTACAAGGTTACCAAAACCCTTTCTCCTTCTTGGACACATGTGACTTGGATTAAATTTTTTATATCTGTCCCCATGGAAAGCTGGTAAGGGTGGAATGCTGCAATATTAGGCAAAACGGCTTGGGTAACAGTGCCCTCTCGTTGATGAGTTGCATCAGGATTGGGAGTTCAGTGAATGAACCTTAAACGGTGGGTGGGAAGCCGGAGCCTTGGGCTTCCCTGGCAGTGACTCCGGTAACGGGCATCTCCCTTCAGGACATCTGGAACCTAGCACGTTCCAATGGGTAGTGGCTACTGCGCGGCGGTTTCTACCTGAGGTAGATCCTGCCCCTCCTGATGGGAGTCTCCTTCCTGGCACCACAGCTGACGCCTCCAGTGGGGGCAAAGCCGGAAGCATCCGGAGCCCGAGTAAACGGCTGTGAGGACCACTCCCACTGGGGAGCGTCTGTGTGCCCTGTGGGCACTCTGCTTCCCGCCTGGAAGCCTGGCTGTCTAAACAGAAGACACCCTGACGGCGTGGCAGCATGTGCTTTGAACTTTAGGTATTAGTTCTGAATTTATTTTTGTTTCATAATAGTTTCAAGTGGGAACCGTGCCCTTGACTTGGCAGTGACCTAATGCAAGGGTCTCAGGCTCTGCAAAGGCTTCCTGGCCATTTGCGAGCCTACAATACTTCATGATACATTTCAGTATCAGTTCTGTCCCAGCGGGTTACAATCATGAATCTTCCCTGGCGGTCGTCTCTGAGGGGCAGGGTTTGGCTTCTGGTAGATCACTCGGTGCTCAGCAGGTACTTAGCGAAGGGTGTGAAGGGGTCGTTTTTAGCAGTGTATGCATTAGGAAAGTTTCGAAAGCGCTTCAACACAGGTGCAGGGCAACCACATGCCCTGCACCCAGGGAGTATTTCCCTTTTGACAAGAAAGAACCCTATGCCGCTCTACTCAGCGTGCTGCTCTCACCCTCTCTCCTCCCCCTGCTACATTCCAACGGAGAACACATTCTACTTTTCAAAAAGAAACTTTTTTATTTTATATTTATTTATTTTTGAGAGACAGAGAACACAGAGAGAAGGAGACACAGAACCCGATGCAGATTCCAGGCTCTGAGCTGTCAGCACAGAGCCCGACGCGGGGCTCGAACCCACAAACCGTGAGATCGTGACCCGAGCAGAAGTCGGACACTTGACCACTTAACCGACTGAACCACTCAGGCGCCCCACGGTTCTACTTTTCAAACCATTTCCAGGTAAGAAGAAAAAGGCTAATAGATTGGCCAGCGCCCTGACCCACGTTAAGGAAACTAGTTATGAAGAAGGGTGGATAAACACATAGGAATCAACGTAAAGATCAATACCTTGAGGCCGGAGGCCAAGAGGAAGCGCGCGGATATCAGAAAGGCGGCGTCCCCGGGTTCCTGCGAGCACTGCAGTTCTACCACCACCGCTTCCTTATCTCCCTCCGCCTCAACCTGGAAAACAGGTTGTTCCTCAGACGCGCCTCCGTTAAATAACACATCGCATGCACCATTTAAAACTGTTATTATAAAGCCAATACAATACGTGGAGATAACAACTTGTAAAATACAGAAAGTATAAAGAAAAAATAAAAATTACCTGAAATCACACCACAGATATAATACTATTAATATTTTGGTATATCTCCTGCCTGTATTTTTACTACAGATATATCTGTTTTTGTTTAAACTATACCACTTTTTATATTTCATCACAGAAGGAATGTTGTTTTCAAGTTACATTTCATTAAAATATCTAAAAAATACAAATAGAGAATCATTTTGAACGCTAGGGTTAATTTTCATTTATACGATATTGGAGAAAAAATTTTTCCTTTTTCTTTTTAATGAATGGTAATGCAAATTCAACATAATATAAATACTACTCTTTAAAATCTACTCTTTTTTTTTTTAATGTTTTATTTATTTCTAGGAGAGAAAGCGAGACAGCGTGAGCAGGGGAGGGTCAGAGAGAGAGGGAGACACAGACTCTGAAATAGGCTCCAGGCTCTGAGCTGGCAGTCAGCACAGGGCCCGACGCGGGGCTCGAACCCACGAACCGCGAGATCATGACCTAAGCGAAAGTCGGACACTTAACCGACTAAGCCACCCAGGCGCCCCTAAAATCTACTCTTAAATAGATTCAAATCTACTCTTAAAATACAAGAAACCATCAATAATGAAATCTGGCCACGTGTAGCAACATGGATGGAACTTGAGGGTGTTATGCTGAGTGAAATAAGTCAGGCAGAGAAGGACAGATACCATATGTTTGCACGTATAGGAGGATTAGGAGCAACTTAACGGAGGACCATGGGGGAGAAGAAGGGGAAAAATAGTGGGGGAGATGGAGGGAGGCAAACCATGAGAGACTCTTGAATACTGAGAACAAACTGAGGACTGATGGGTGTGGAGGGGAGGGGGGAGATGGGCACGGAGGAGGGCACTTGTGGGGATGAGCACTGGGTGTTATATGGAAACCAACTTGACAATAAACTATTTAAAAAAAATTTTTTTAAATATACTCTTAAATAGATTCAAGTCTAAAATACAAGAAACCATCAATAAACGGAGGAGGTCCTTTACTTTTATAGTCACATTAATATTTTGAACTGTTCACATTTTATTGTGACCATGTATTACTTTTATAATAAAACACTAAGAAGTTAAATATTAAATTTTAAATACAAAATTTTCTTGATTATTAAAAATCAACTCATCTATTAAGAAATATTTATTCAGGATATGCACAATTTTCCAAAACAATGAGAAAATTATCCAACAGGAAAAGTAATCAGAAGACAGGGTTTTTTCAACTACAAATCAGACTCTTACTTTTTCCAGGGTGTTATATTTTGCAACTTCGAAGTCTTGTGGAAAATGAGGAATTTCAACATTCTCTGTAGAAGACCTGAAATTTATATAAGAAAAATGTAACATTACATTGGACTTTTAGACTAAATAGCCTTTCCGGTAAATTGTTCTGGTATGTCTCCTAATTCCATACAAAATAGATTTTATGTCCCTAATGCCTCCTTAGATATTCTGAAAATGGTTAGAAAGTCTTATGGAATGAGCTGGACTCCTCCTGTCCAGGAGTAAAGTGTGTAACTTTAGAATTCTGAGTGTCTGCCTCGGAAGGTGGGTGTCCTGAAGCAGCGGCAGGCTATGGAGAGAGCGCTAATCCTGCATCCAGGCTCTGACCCTCAGAAACCAATCGCTGAGGCTCACACCAGAGCCTGTCTGCACTACAGTCAACACCCCTTTAAAATAAAAGATGTCAGACTTCTTATAATCTGTGCTTTTATTTTTGGTATCTGTTCTCTCTTTTAACACTACGATTAACAAATAAAATAAGGCTAAATGTGACACATTACTGACATTACAGTTTCGGGTATGCTTGAGAAGCCATATGCAAGTGTAGCCGCACACAGTCCATTTGCAGAAGGCTGTCATTTCCATTTTTTGACACATTAGGTAGGGAGTCAGGGATTGTCTCTACTCTAAAGGCTTCTCTATAAGGGAGCAGGGTGAGCAGACTGCCCAAATCTCATCTCCAGTGACTTTTCTTTTTTCAAATCAATCTATCATGTCCCATCTTGTATAATACTAAGATGGATATAATTATCACTCTACTAGTTGAATTAAAAAGTCTTAAATAAATAAAAGCCTAGAACTATAGAGGATAAACCAAAATACTACAAGAAGCATGAGGTACTAATAGCATTGTAAAATTGTGTTTGAGGTTTACAAAACTGGAGAGTCTGAATGATCAGAAGTAGATTACTCTGTGAGCTCCACAATGTTCTCCTTCTCTGTGGAGGTGTCCAGGGACTGGTCATCTGTTGTCACTTGTAAGAGGAAAACAAACAAAACACTTGTTTACTATTCAAAGATTTATTAAAATTATCCACAATAAGCACTGGAATTGTTAAGAATTTTGAATACAGGTAATATTTACCATGCTATTCTCTTTTTAAAAGATGTCCTTAAATTAGCTATAGAAATTGGTGACCTAAGGACAGTGCAAGTGGGATGAGAAGGTAAAGATAAAAGATAGAATACATTATAAATTCTCCTTTAATAGGCATGTGAGGACAATTCTAATGTAATCTGTATTATTTGAAACTCATTGATAGATATACAATTTCAAATAGTATTTTTCCCTTCTGAAGATTATGGTAAGGATAGTTATGAAATGGATTTCTTTCTTTCTTTCTTTCTTTCTTTTAGAGAGAGAGTATGCATGTGCAAATGGGGGAGGGGTAGGCAGAGAAAGAGAGAGAAAGAGAGAATGGGAGAGAATCTCAAGTGGGCTCCATGCCCAGCAAAGAGCCCAATGCAGGGTTCAATCCCACAATCCTGGGATCATTACCTGAGCCAAATTCAAAAGTCAGATACACTCAACCAACTAAGCCACACAGGCACCCCATGAAATGCATTTCTTTTTTCTTTTTATGTTTTATTTTATATTAGAGAGAGAGAGCGTGCGCATGAGTAAGGGAGGGGCAGAGAGATGGAGACAGAATCTGAAGCAGGCTCCAAGGTCCAAGCTGTCAGCACAGAGCCCAATGTGGGGCTCCAACTCACAAGCAGTGAGATCATGACCTAAGCCCAAGTCTGACGCTTAACTGACTGAGCCTCCCCAGGCGCCCCAACATGAAATGCATTTCTAATATGCTGTGGAATTAGAGTGGTTCCCCAGTGCAATCGTGTCACAAATGAAGGAACTGGGGAAGTTCTAGTTTAGAGGAGGGAAATTTGAGGGTTCCTATGTGAAGCAAAGCAATTTTTGCTTCATGTTTTCCTTATAAAACAACCGTAACACTGTCTATGGCATTATGATAGACAGGAATAACTCCTTTTTAAAAAGGATTTCTTTCCAGTTTTAATTATGCTATCAAGAGGTGCTTGGGTGGCTCAGTCGATTGAGCATCCAACTCTAATTTGGCTCAGCTCATGATCGAGCCACATGTTGGGCTCCATGCTGGGGTGTGGAGCTTGCTCGAGATTTTCAATCTCTCTCTCTCTCTGCTCCTTTGCCCTGCTTGCATGCTCTCTGTCTCAAAAATAAAATAAACTATGCTATCAAGATGTCAAAGAGCATCAATGTATTTACAGTAATTCCAAATCCGAGTGTATTATTCTGGATGTTGAAAAACATTTTCAATGTAAAACAAGTTTACTATTCTGCCTTTCTTGCTTTATCACCATTTTCTGAGAGCAAGAAAGTCTGATGGCAGCATGTCATTCAACAATCAGTTGTCTAAAGAGGCTGCACAATACCATTTAGATTTCTAAAATTCTCATAAATACAATTTATATGTGCAATATAGTATCTAACATATATCATGTGCTTACTGTAAGTTATTATTTATCACAACTGCTTGACTTTTGATACGTTTCACGAGGCCTGTATTCCTCTATGTCCAAAGGTGTGCTTTGTGGCCAGATTCCAAAATAAAATCTGGGTCTATAAAGGAGGTATGTTTCCCTTAGAGGGATCATCTTCTGGAAAGAACTTATTCAGCAAAAATGCTAATCACAAAATTTCCAGTCATTAAGTTGTGGTGATAATTTTTAAACACAAAGTTTCCTCCTCTTCCAAGATAAAATTATACATCAAAATTTCTGAGATTATCAGTGTTTTTATAGTTTTTTTGAATCTAATCCTATTAGATAGTCTTTTGTATTTCACTATTTGTCCACTTTCTGAGATGAGGAGAAGTTTAATTATTTTTGTCATATTTCTTTTTTTTAAACAAATTAAAAAATTTTTCAGAGAGAGTGAGAAAGAGCAGGGGAGAGTAGAGAGAGAGAGAGGAAGACACAGAATCCAAAGCCTGCTCCAGGCTCCAAGCTGTCAGCACAGAGCCTGAAGCGGGGCTCAAACTCATGGGCCCAGAAATCATGTCCTGATCCAAAGTCAGACACTTAACCGACTGAGCCACCCAGGTGCCCCTCTTTTTTATTTTTATTTTTTTAAGTTTGTTTGTTTTGAGAAAGAGAGTGCACACATATGTGCGTGTGCAGGGGAGGGGCAGAGAGAGAGTGAGGAAGAATCCAAAGCAGGCTCTGCTCTGTCAGCACAGAGCCCAACACGGGGCTCGATCTCACGAACTGTGAGATCATGACCTGAACCAAAATCAAGAGTCTGATGCTTAACTGACCAAGACACCCAGATGTCCCTTTTTTGTAATACTTTGGACAATCCTTTGACTATACTATCTTTTAAAAAAAATTTCTTTCATGTTTTATTTATTTCTGAGAGACACAGTGTGAGCAGGGGAGGATCAGAGAGAGAGGGAGACACAGAATCTGAAGCAGGCTCCAGGCTCTGAGCTGTCAGCACAGAGCTTGACATGGGGCTTGAACTCAGGAACCGTGAGATCATGACCTGAGCCAAAGTCGGACACTTAACCGACTGAGCCACCCAGGCACCCCTGACTATACTATCTTTGACAAACCAAAATGTTTACTATAGCACCTATAATATATTATTGAGTGCTTGATATAAAATACTTACCAGAACTGCTTGCCTTTTGACAAGGAGGTGGTGTGATGCCCAGTGACTTACTAGGATCATAATTCATTACATCCAAGAGTCTCCTTTCTTTGATAGATTCCCATATAAAATCTGGGTTTGTTATATGGACATGGTTCTTTTGGATAGAGTTCAGTTGATACTGGCTCAGAACATCAGCATTATCTAAGATTACATGCGTGCACTTAGAAAAAAAAAAAAGAACCAATTCATTATACACTTGTAAAAACAATATCTAAATATATTCCTTGTATCTGTAATTTTCACCCTCAACGAGTCTTAAATTTGTAATAATCATTCTCAGCTTTCTAAAACCCTTACAAATAATATAATTTTTAATTACATAAAAGTTAAAAAAATCAAGTTTTTTTAATGTTTATTTTTGAAAGAGTGTGCAAGCAGGGGAGGGGCAGAGAGAGAGGGAGACAGAGGATCCAAAGCATGTGCTGACAGTGCATGCAGGGCTCAAACTCATGAACCAGGTGATCAGTACTTGAGCCAAACTTGGACACTTAACCGAGCCACCCAGGTGCCCCCAAAATCAACAGGTTTGTTTGAAAAATTTTTAATGTTTTATTTATATTTGAAAGACAGAGAGAGACAGAGAGTGAGCAGGGGAGAGGCAGAGAGAGATGGAAACAGAATCCAAAGCAGGCTCTAGACTCTGAGCTGTCATCGCAGAGCCTGACGCAGGGCTTGAACTCATGAGCCGTGAGATCATGACCTGAGCCAAAGTTGGACACTTAACCAACTGAGCCACCCAGTTGCCCTGACAGTTTTTAATTTTTAAAAAAAAATATTTTAATGTTTTATTTTTATTTTTCAGAGAGAGAGAGAGAGAGAGAGAGTGTGTGAACAGGACAGGGTCAGAGAGAGGAGACACAGAATCTGAAGACAGGTTCCAGGCTCTGAGCTAGCTGTCAGCACAGAGCCTGACGCGGGACTCGAACCCATGAACCGTGAGATCATGACCTGAGCTGAAGTTGGACGCTTAACCGACTGAGCCACCCAGGCGCCCCCCTGATAGTTTTTAAAGGGTATGGATATGGGGTGTCTGAGTGTCTGTCTGAGTCTGAGTGTCTGTCTGAGTGAGGATTCCATTCTTGATTTTGGCTCAGGTCCTGATACCAGGGTTACGGGATCGAGCCCTGCACTGGACTCTCTGCTGAGCATTGAGCCTGCCTAAGACTCTCTCTCTGTCCCCTCCCCAGTCTCCTCTCACTCTCTGTCTACAATTAAAAAAAAAAGTACTAATAAAAATTTTGAAAATATAAAAAATAAAAGAGTATGGATATGGACGTGCCATAAGTGATTAACCAACCCTAACGGTTATTTCCAAAATTTCACTCCTCTAAACAATGCTGTGCTGAATATCTTCTTGTATACTCCTTTAATTATTTTCTTAAGAGTGGAATGGCAGATTCAAATGTTACTCATTATTTAATTTGTTAAGTTGTAATATTATTTATTTTTTTAAACTTAAAAAATTATTTTAGAGAGAAAGTACGAGCGGGGAAGAGGGGAAGAGAGAGAGAATCGCAAGCAAGCTCCATGCGGAGCATGATCCCATGACCCTAGGCTTGATCCCATGACCCTGGATGACCTGAGCCAAAAGCAAGAGGTGGACGCTCAACCAACTGAGCCACCCAGGTGCCCACTTAAGTTGTAATTTTATTAATTTATTTTAGAATAAAGAATAAATATTTTAGAATATGCACATTGTATAAAATCTAAAAAGTATAATAATAATTAATTAACATATTCCCCACCATTGTTCCCAGTTCCCCTCCCCAGTGGCACCTGCTGTAACTTGTTTCTTGAGTGCCCTTCCAGAGCTATTCCACGCAGAGGCAACACACATATAAGCACAGCCCTGTCTGTGGTTGGCCACAAACGGGAGCACACTAAACGTGCTATTCTGAACCTGCTTTCCCACTTGGCAACTTATCTTGGAGCTCATTCCTCAACAACACAAACCCAGCGGTCTCCTTTGTTATATAATACCTGGTAAGCACGTTTCAAAAATGTATATACATTGGCAACATAACTTCCAAAAAGGTGCCACTCAAAGTATGTGGGAAATTCTGAAAATGAGAGACTATGTTGGTATTCTTTACCCTTTACCCAGAAGACAAACTGAGGTGTAACAGTCACGAATTATCCATCCGTCCACAGAAATGGTGGGACAGGCAGGCGAGGGAAGCTGTATACAGGGAAGTATATGCGATTCTGCTTCAACTGGAGGTAAACGGAGACATTCCATGTCTGATTCCCACACGCACATGACTGAAATGCCAGAAAGCACCTAGCATCCCACTGGAGTTGAACATACTTCACAGGAAAACCAGACTCACTGTCAGCGAGCCCTGGGGGTCTGGTCCAGGAAGGGGCAGGCTGGGTCACCCATCAGTTCAGCGACAGACGGAGGGGCAACAGACAGGGGCAAGCCCGGCATTTGGAGGCCTGGGACCCAATGACTTCAGACTTTAATTTTATTATGATGAAGTGTTTAAAGAAGACGAGGTTAGCCTTAATTACTTTTAAGATTTCACCCAGCTGTCAAAATTCTATATTTAAACTGTCAGGCCCACAATTCATTTCTAGAGAGGGAAGCTTCCTTCAGCTTTTAAATAAACAAGACAAGCAGTACAAGCTGTATCACAAAGATCAGTTTGCAATGCGTGTTCTCCTCTCTGTCCCCTATAGGTCACAACCCCAGGGTTAACAGACTGGTGAGTGATTACACAGAGAGCTCTTTTGTTTCATGTTTATTTATTTTAAGAGAGAAAGAAAAATCACTCACATGGGGGAGGGGTGCAGAGAGAGCAAGAGAGAGAGAGACTCCTAGGAGGCAGGCAAGAGGCAGGCACTTAACCAACTGAGCCACACTGGCGCCCCTAGAGAGAGTGCGTTTTGCAAAATGCTGTACAGCAAAACTTTTCTCCTTCGAGAACAGATTTGGCTGGTCTGAAGTTATTTCTATTCATTATCTTTGGCTGTACTCTAATAACCTCAGAGTCATAGGGCGTGTGGGATTTCCCTACAGCTCACAGCGTGGACAGAAGATGGGACGACCCTCTTCCTGTGGAAGGAAGTCCACTTCCCTGTTGGTGATGTCACAATTTCAGCCGCTTTCGCTGACTTTCTCCTGCTGCCAATTTTCCCTGTTTACTCTTCTAACCACGACCCGCCCTCCCTTTTTAAAAAATTTATTAATCTTATTATTTTTTAAAGGTAAGCTCTATGCCCAAGGTGGGGCTTGAACTCAAGACCCTGAGTCAGGAGTGGCATGAGCTCCCCGCTGAGCCGGCCTGGCACCTCGACCTGCCCTGCTTAATGCACAGTGTTTATCAACACAGTTCCTACAAAATTTGCAAATACCTGAGGATTTAATAAAAAGGAAAATTTTCCACCATTCTCCTTAATGTCATTCTGTAGCTTTTTCTTCTGTTGACGAGGTAAGTGCTTGACTTTCAAACAGAAGATACAATTTGCAAAGATCCCCACAGTCATCCTGTAGGAAAAAACAAGTTTCAAGTCATAGTTTTAAAGGATTCTCTTCTCAATGAATACAATTGACAGCGAATTTAGAATTGTTCCACATGCAAACTGTGGGAAGCTGGGCATTTTAAAAAGACATTTAACCACAAAAGTTGGACAATGGTCAAACTTGCAATAAGTCTGTTGGTTTTAGAATCATTTCTAGTTTTTATGTCTGATATTATGACACCCCAAAATACTTTGTTACAGGTTCATAATATATAGCTAAATGAAAATGTATAGATTTTAGTTAGAGATCAGATGTGTGGTTTAAGACTATAGAAGAATTTCTCTCTCAGAAATAAATAAATAAACATTAAAAAAATTTTTTTCAGAACAGTCTCTACCTAATGTACCCTGCACTGCTGGACAAGGAAGGCTGAATGGGCATGGCTGCCCACCTCTCCAGATCTGTCTTCCAAGTCCTCTGACCTGGCCTTTAAAAATAGGTTTTCTAATAGAAAAGTCACTCATGCTTATCTTAGAAAGTGTGGAAAATTCAGAACTGCGTAACAGCTAAATAATTTCAAAAACCTAGAGGTCATGTTAACAATTTCTTTTGTTTTTTCTTCCAGGTTTTTTTTTTCTACGTGTATGTACTGTAATTGACTATTTTATTATCAAAATTGAAATCACATCATATTCACAATATTTATCTTGCATTATGTCAGCATTTTGTCATTAGCATTAGATCATTAAACATTCGTGGAAAACATTTTTAAACAGAGGCTGAGATATGTATCATAAATGAACTATTTCTACATTGCTGGGCAAGTAAATTAGTCTAATTTTTGGCATCAAAACCGAAGCTAAAATGTACATCCCTACATGTAAATCTTTGTTTGCAACTCCCATGACTGTCTTAGAGAACAGATCTAAAACCCTAAACAATACTGAGTCAGAGTTCAAATAATTTTTATTTTTGTTAGTTTATATTTAGCTTAAATCGTATTACTTTTCAGTTTTGCTTAAATTTCCTAGGAAATTACTACGAATCTGTCTTTCTAGAAATAACTTCTCCCCCAAAGTAGGTTAACCAGTATAAAGAAAAATAAAGAGCACATACAGTGATGGTAATATTTTTGAAGGTAGATCATGGTGATGATTGATGCACAACTTGGCAAGTTTATTAAAAATCTTTGAATCATGCAATTAATATGGGTGAATTTAATGGTATATAATTTATATCTCTGTAAGTTGTTTTTAAAAAGTACCTATGATCTCTCTATCGGGAAAAAACTCCACTGTTGATATTTTGATATTTCTTTCAATATCTTTGATATTATTCTTTCCTGTATCAATATATTTTGTAAATTATTTTTATAAAAATGTTACTTGTATTATTTACTGAATTTTATATCCAGTTTCTTTTATCTAACTTTAAAAAAAATAGTTTTTAGATGTTTATTTTTGAGAGAGAGAGAGAGAGAATATGAAGCAGGCTCTAGACTCTGAGCTGCCAGCACAGAGCTTGATACAGAGCTCAATCCTAGAACTGCAAGATCATGACCTGAGCCAAAGTCTGACGCTTAGCTGACTGAGCCACCCAGGTGCCCCTCTTTTATCTCACTTTTAATCAGAATTTTCCCGTACCACTAAATATTCTTTGAAAATATTTGTAGTGGCTATGTGTAATTTAACTTTCCCCCCAAGTCATCAGATATTTGGTTATTGAAAATTATTCGTTATTAGAAAATACACTTTGAAGAAAATGTTTTATACATATTATATAAATATTTTTAAGCCGTTATTTTGGTATAAAATGTACCTAACATAAACCTTACCATATTAACCATTCTTAAGCGTACAGTCCAGTGGCATTAAGTACATTCACAATGTTGTGAAACCAAAGTATAAACAAACATTTTAAACAAACTCTGGCCCATTCTTAGCAGCTGAGGCCACATAAGAGGTAGAGAAACAGGCTCTAAGTTCTGTGAAATCTCAAGTCAGGCCTTGATCTCTGTCTTCCTACAGATCGTATGTGGAGTCTCTGAGCCATGTGGCCTCTCCTGGCTCACAGCTCCTAACAGACAGGTGCCACCAGTAAAGCAGGGAGTCAGCGTCTATTCATGTTTCTACCAGAGCCTGTTACATCCATGTGAGATCTCTGAGTGTCTTCCATCCATCAGGCCCCGCGTTAGTGACCCAGGACTAGAGCAGACCTCCCCAGCCACTGAGAAGTTCCCTGAGCAACTCCTCCCCAATTCCAGCAACTCTACCCAAAAACCAACGGTGCAGCTGGGAGCAAGAGACTTCCTGCCTTGCAGTTCCGTGTCTTTACAACTGGTATTTCTTCCTCTTTGCCGGCCTCAGCATCCCCCGATCCAGAGACTCTTTCTGGAACCCTTTTCCCTCTGATTTGCTGCCCTGCTCTGGCCCTCTCAACAACCCTACAGCCTGGCAGCTTTCATCACACATCTCTCTATAATCATCGCCTGTTCTCCACTCTTAACATTATCAGTTAACATTACAATAACATTATCAATTTCTCTAGGAGGGTCAATCCTACTTGAGGGGCTGTGTCCTGGAGTCCAGCTTACTTTTGGTACACAGTAGGGATTCAATAAATGCTTGCTTAGTAAAAAGTCTTTCATGCATCAATTAAAGCCTAGGATTATATGAAAGGAGAGAAAGCCTTCTATTTCTCATTATTTGCATATTTGGACCCACATTGCATCACTACCGCACCTCCCTAGTGGAACTTATAAACCCTTAAAAAGTGAAGACCACCTACTTCGGTACTGCTCCTCCTCCCACAGCATATTATACCTCTAAGCACAAAGACAGAACATAATAAATGTTCACTGAATAAAGGATCAAGTCAAATGTACCTAAAAAAACACGCACATATTGAAAGTGAATTTCTCCTTTATCATACTACTGCCCTTTCAATATTTTAATGTTTATTGTTATTTTGCACTCCAGAATCGAAAGTGTGAACATTCAGCAAAGCCTTGTTATTCTAGAAGCTGGCATTTACCGACTCCGTCCTCTAGATGAGTCATTCGGCATTCCCTGCAGGAAGTACTTAACAGATTTCCAAGTTTTCAACTTTGATCTTCAACATGCACATTAAGTATTTCTATCACGGTGTTCCTAATTATGACGTCGGATTACATTCCCTGCTTATTCACCAAAATACTGTATTTTTTGGAAAAGTTTCCCTTGACACCTAACTTGGAAGAAGAAACACAGGCTGTCTGCACTTCCCCCGAGCCTGGGACGCGTCCAGACCCCACAACCCGAGGGCCGGCTCCCGGCGGCGGTGCCACCTGTGTCCCGTCACCTGGCCGGCGGCTCACACGAGGACCCCCCAACACCCGAGGGCGCTGCAGGAGCCAGGGCCGGGGCACCGCTCCGCGACCACGGTCACCGCGGCGCAGAGCTCAGCCGGCCGCCCGGGCAGGGGGTCGCCGCGACCACCTCCAGGCCGCGACTACAGGCCCACGCGGAGGGGGCGGGCCGGGCCGGGGGCGGCCACCCAGGGGCGCCAACGCACCTGCCAGGAATCCGGCCCTCTCTGGACGCTCCCCGCTCCTGGCGTCCCCGCGGCCCGGCTACCGGCGCTCCGGCCCCGCTGCTTCCGGAATCCGGGCTCCGGGCTCCGGGCTCCGGCNCGGCCTCCCGAGGCCGCGCCCCCGAGCGCCCGGGGCTCCCAGCCGGACGACGGGGCGTCTGTGCCCTGGGAATTAGGCGTTGGGCTCGGTAGGGTGTCTCTTCCTGGGTCAGACTGAGGGTTCCTCATTTTTTCAGTTTCATTTTTGGGTCCGGATTTGGCCAATGAAGGCAGAGTGGGTTTGGCAGAAGTGGGTGGACGGTGCTGCCATTTGACTGAGAAGTGAGAGTAATTCTAGGGGCGGGAAAGAGGGAAATTCCGGGAGGATTTGAGATTCGAGGAGCAAAAGGTACGATAATGAACTTAGCTGAGGACTTCCCGGGTTGGAAGTTCGTGGTGGTGGTCTATATCCGCCCTTCCACAGGTGGGGGCTCAGATTTACCGCGTGGGGGTAACTAATAGGAAAACAATACATTTCACCAGATACCGAGTTAAATGAAAACTCGTGCTGTCAGCACGGAGCCCCAGAGGCTGGATCTCACAAACTGAGATCAGCACCTGAGCCAAAGCCGAGAGTTAGATGCTTAACCGACTGAGCCCCCCGGCGCCCCCCCTCATCATTACCTTACAGGGGGGTAAAGGAATCAGCTTAGGGGACATTAAGCAAAACTGGTATAGTAGGGAGTCCCAGGGTCCATCCCTCCCCAAAAACATTCTTAGAAACCAGGCGAAACCTCAGAAACCACCTTATCATAACCCAGAAGATAGTCAAAAGTTTACAGCAAACAAGCGGGTACGTGTAACCAGGAGAAAGGCCTCTGAAACAAGGTAGGAGGTCTTTATATGTTTTAACTGGTTCCACGTCTCGTTCCCGGTGTAGGTAATCTGGTTCTGGAGGGAGCAGGGCAGACTTTGTCCTAAGGAAGTATGTCTGTCTGTTTTGACCTGTCTGGGGGTTCCCTGAAGGACTGGGACAATGGGCTTGCCTTTGTTTCCCCAACTCAAACTTTCTCAAGCCAGATAATTAGATACTTCCGGCACGTACCTCAAAAACACTGAAAGGCAAGTGAACAATCCCCTGCCACATGGGACAGACAACAAAACCCAAAAAACAGTTAGGACAAAGGACAGATGGGCTGAAGGAAAAGCATGAGAGGAACGGCCAGGAATGAGATTTCCTAGAGGAATAAGGGCTTTGAAAAAGCTGTGTAAACTGATGCATCTATTATAGCACGGGGACAGAAACTGTGGGCAGCAAGATCTCCATCATGATAGTGAGGTCACAATTTTCTTTTTCTTTCTGTCCAGTTTCTGTTCCCATGCTAGAATAAAAACACCTTTTGGCACTGTAAAAGAGCTTTATTATTATCATTAGAGAGAGAGAAAGCACACTATTGGGGGAGAGGGGCAGAAGGAGAGAGAGAGAATCTTATGCAGGCTTCATGCTGAGCATGCAGGGCTTGATCCCAGGATGCTGGGATCGTGACCTGAGCTGATATCAGGAGTCAAATGCTCAACCGACTGAGCACCCAGACACTCCTGCACCATAAAACATCTTAAGAATTCTTTCTTGACCATTGCGCTCCACCATCCAGCATCAGACACAGAACAGACAAACCTTTTAGAATTTCTGGGGAAAAAAAAGGGAAGAGGGTTTTATTTGAGCTCAAGTGAGGACAGCTGTCCTGGATACACAATCTTCACAAAGAAGAGAGTGCTCTTGAGAAGGAGTATTTAATACAGGGTTATATATGTTTTTTGTTTCACCAAGAGTTACAAATTCTCATGAGGAAGGACATTTCCAGAAAATTACAGACTTTCTCTTACGGGTTTGGCATGTGCAGGTTGCAGATTTCTGGAGGTATGGAAACAGAATGTAGGGAACTTTTTACAGTGTGAAATGTTTCTTTTATTTTTTATTAAAAAAATCTTTTTTACATGTATTTATTTTTCAGGGACAGAGATAGAGTGTGAGCGGGGGAGGGGCAGAGAGAGAAGGAGAATCTGAAGTAGGTGCCAAGCTGTGAGCTGTCAGCACAAAGCCCAACACGGGGCTTGAACCCACAAACCATGAGATCATAACCTGAGATGAAGTCGGATGTTCAACCGACTGAGCCACCCAGGTGCCCCTGAAATGTTTCTTTCAGATTATTTGCTAAGGAAGCAGATGTACTGTGTGTGCTCTCGGCAGAAATAGAGCCCCTGCTTTGAAGTTTGGTTAAGTCATTCTGACCTTGGTGAAAAATAAAGTGTGGCTTCCCTGGGCGCCCAGGAGTAAGGCCTACAAACATTGTAAGATGAAACTCTCCTTATCAAGGTTCAGCACAAGCAGGAACTGGAGGCTAAGGCAGAGTTATAAAGATCCTGCCTAAATATTAGAAGGAATGCCCCACCACAGAGCCAATTTGCAAAGACCTGAAGAGTATTTTTTTTTAACTTTCCTTCTTTTTCTTTCCTTCTTCTTCTTCTTTTTCTTTCTTTTTTTTTTTTTAACTCCAGGCATTTAAGAAAATCTTAAACCGGGCGCCTGGGTGGCTTAGTCGGTTAAGCGTCCGACTTTCGCTTGGGTCATGATGTCACGTTTCGTGGGTTCGAGCCCCGCGTCGGGCTCTGTGCTGACTGCCAGTTTAGAGCCTGGAGCCTGTTTCAGTCTGTGACTCCCTCTCTCTCTGACCCTCCCCTGCTCACGCTGTCTCTCTCTCTCCTAAAAAAAAAATAAATAAAACATTTAAAAAAAAAAAGAAAATCTTAAACCATTAGCTGAGCATTAAGCTAAAGGTCTAAGAGTTCAGAGATCACAGAGGACAAAGAACACAGTCTTTATAAAAAATTTTTAAATAGGTTCCACGCCCAGACCAACATGAAACTTGAACTCACAACCCTGAGGTTAACAGTTGCATGCTCTACTGACTGAGACAGCCAGGTGCCTCTACAAAAATAGTTTTTAAAAGTCACTAACAACTACAACCCACAGCAAGCCAACAACAGGAAATCCTGGGGAGGAGAGAGAGTCTGATATCTAGAGTTGCCACATTACAGTACTCAAAATGTTTAGGTTTCAACAAAGTTATGAGACATGCCAAGGAACATGAAAGGAAGGTTTTATTATTATTATTCTTTGGAAAAAATGAACAGAAGCTGTGCATGAGGAAAAATAAACATAGGATTTATTATATAAACACATTAACTATCTTAAATATGCTGAAAGAAGTAAAGGAAAACATGAACAAAGAACTAAAGGAAACCAGAATAACAATATCTCAAAAGAGAATATCAATAAAAAGACAAAAAATGATAAAAAACTGAATAGAAATTTTGGGAGTTGGGAAGTATAATAACTGAAATAGAAAATTTGCTAGAGGTGATCACCCACAGATTTGAGGAAACAGAAGAAAGAATGAAATGATCAAGAAATGATCAAAAGAAAGAAAGAACTTGAAATGATCAAGTTTCAGGAACATAAGGAAAAGAGAATGAAGAAAAATGAACAGAGCCTAAGGGATCAGTAGGACATCAAGAATACCAACATATAAAAGATGGGAGACCTAGAAAGAGATGAAAGAGAGAAAAGGGCAAAAATCTGAAGAAATGGTCACCAACTCCCAAATTTGATAAAAGATAGGAAGCAACAACACATCAAAGGAGCTCTAGGTAGGAAAACTCAAAGAGAGCAAACCAAGACACATTATAATGAAATTTCTTAAAAACAAAGACAAGAGCAATTCGTCCCATAGAAGGAATTATCAAGAAGATCAATAGCCAATTTCTCTGCAGAAACAATGGAGGCTGGAAGGCTGTGGGATAACATAATTGAAGAACTGAAAGAAAAAAAAAACTGGAAACCAAGAAATTTATACCCATCAAACTATCATCCAAAAAGGTGAAGGAAAAATTAAGATATTTTCAGATAAATAAAAGCTAAAGGAGTTCATTACTAGCTGGTCTGCTCTACTAGAAATGTTAAAGGGAGTCTTTAACTTTGAAATTAAATAACACTAGACAGTAAATTGAAGCCAAATAAATAAAGAACACTGGTAAAAGTACATAGGTAAAAATAAAAGCCCAAAGTATTGAGGGTGGTTTTTTTTGCATCTTTTATTTTTATATATTTTAGTTAATAAAGCCAATAGTATTGTACTTTTTGATTGTAACTCCTCTTTTTTCCTTCATGACAATACATAAAACAATAATTATAAAGCCATGTTAATGGGCTCACAATGTATAAAGATGTAATTTGCAACAATAATACAGAGAAAAGGGGGAGGGATGGAGATATATAGGAGCACAGTTTCTATATACTATTGAACCCAAGTTGGTTTTAATTCAAACCAGGCTATCTTTTTGCTGTCTTTTTAATTTTGGGGAGAGAGAGCACGCTAGTGGGGGAGAAGGGTAGAGGGAGAAAGAGAGAGAATCCTAAGCCAGCTCCATGCTCAGTGTGGAGTCTGACACAGGGCTTGATCCCAGAACCCAGGGACTGTGACCTGAGGCAAAATCAAAAGTCAGAGACTTGACCAAGTGAGCCACCCAGGCACCCAAACCTGGCTGTTTTAAGTTTAAGATGCTAATTGTAATCGTAAAGGTGATAACAAAACAAATTTTTTTTTAATATATAAAAGTTAATGGAAAGGAAATAAAAATGGTTTATTCAAAAAAAAATCAACTAAACACAAAAGAAGACAGTAATGGAGAAACTGAGGAACAAAACAAGAAGACATAATAGCAAATGGCAGATGTTCATCATTAGCGGTAACTGCTTCCACTCTCCAAATAAGAGATTGGCAGAATGCATTAAAAAAACCAGAAACCCAAAACCACCATGATCCATCCATATTTTGTCTAGAAGAAATTCACCTTGTTTTTTTAAATGTTTATTTTTGTGTGAGAGAGAGAAGGAGAGAGAGTGTGAGTGGGGAAGAGGCAGAGAGGGAGAAACAGAATCTGAAGCAGGTTCCAGGCTCTGAGCTGTCAAGCTGTCAGCACAGAGCCCAGCTTGGGGCTCGAACCCACAATTCTTGTGATCATGACCTGAGCCCAAGTCAGACGCTTAACTGAAATGCCAGGTACCCCAAGAAATTCACTTTAGATCCAAAGACACTAATAGGTTGAAATAAAAATGATGGAAAAAAGATTCCATGCAAATAGTAACCAAAAGAGAGCAGAAGAGGCTATATACTAATATCAGACAAAATACATAGAAGTCAAAAATTGTTATAAGAGGGAAGACTGGGTGGCTCAGTTGGTTAAGCATATGACTTTGTCTCAGGTCGTGATTTCATGACTTGGGAGTTTAATCCGTGCATTGGGCTCTGTGCTGATAGCTCAGAGCCTGGAGCCTGCTTCAGATTCTGTCTCAGTCGCTCTCTGTCCCTCCCCCACCTCAAATATAAATAAACATTAAAAAATTGTTACAAGAAACATAGAAGGACATAATATATTATTAATGAGTCAATACATTAAAAAGGTAGAACATTTATAAATATATACACATCTAACAACAGAACCCCAAAATATCGAAGCAAACATTGACAGAATTGAAGGGGAAAATAAGATAGTTCTACAATAACAGTTGAAGACTTCAATACCCAATTTCAACATCTGATATAACTAGAAAGAAGATTAATGAAGAAATAGACACTACATGGGGCGCCTAGGTGGCTCAGTCGGTTGAGCATCTGACTTCGGCTCAGGTCATGATCTCACGATATGTGAGTTCAAGCCCTGGGCCGGGCTCTCTGCTGACAACTCAGAGCCTGGAGTAGGCTTCAGATTCTGTGCTTCCTTGTCTCTCTGCCCCTGCCCCATTTGTCCTCTGTCTCTCAAAAATAAATAAATGTAAAAAAAAAAAGAAAGAGACACTATAAACCAGTAAGATCTAAAAGACAAATATAGAATACTTCATACAATAATTGCACAATATTCTTTTAAACAAACACAAAACTAGGATAGACCATTTGTAATGTCACAAAGCAATTTTCTGTAAATTTAAAGCACTAAAATCATACAAAGTCCTTTCTCTGACTTCAAAGGAATGAAGCTAGAAATTAGTAATAGAAAAAAATTGGAAAAGTAGCAAATATGTGGAAATCAAACAAAACACACTTAACTTATGGGTCAAAGAGGAAATCACAAGGGTAATTCGAAAATACTTTGAGATGAATTAAAACAAAAACGTATCATACTAAAACTCACCGGAGGCAGTGAAAGTGTTCAGAGGAAATTTATCGCTGTAAATGCCTATATGGAAAAAGCAGGAAGATCCCAAGCTAACAACTGAAATTACACCGTAAATAACTAGGAAAAAAAAAAAAAAGAACAAATTAAACCCAAGACCTAGCAGAAGGAAATAATAATGATCAGAGCAGAGGTATATGAAATGGTGAATAGAAAAAGAGAATTAATGAAACCAAAAGTTGGTTTTTGAAAAGATCAGCAAAACTGACAAAATGTCAGACAAAGAAAAAAGAGGGGCTTAAATTACTAAAATCAGAAATCTAAGTGGGGACGTTATTATTGACATAGAAATTAAGGATTATGAAGAATCTGCAAACAATTGTACATCAATAAATTAGATAATCTAGATAAAATGGAGAAACTCCTAGAACACTCTAACTACCACCACTTGCTTAGGAAGAAATAGCAAAACTGAACAGATATTGATTTAGTAATCAAAAACCACCCAACAAAGAAAAGCAGCCCAGAATCACCCAGCTGCACTGATGAATTCTACTAATCGTCAAAGAAGTTCCTATGCCTGACACATAGGACCTACTCAATATTTTAAGGAATGGGCAGTGGAGCACACGTGTAAGTTTTTGGACAGCTCCGCCTATTGTGGTTCATGTAATTCTTAGGACATGCAAATCACTGGTAATTTTCATATTTTTGGAAAGTAAATGTGCTGGTTTAAAAATGTGTAGGGGCGCCTCGTGGCTCAGTTGGTTAAGGCATCTGACTTCCGCTCAGACTGTGTCAAGGTTCCTGAATCTGAGCTGCACTTGGGCTGTCTGCTGTCAGCACACAGCCGCTTTCGATCCTGTCTTCCTCTCTGCCCCTCCCCCGTTTGTGTGCGCTCTCTCAAATATAAACAAACATATAAAAAATGTGCAATAAAAGCCTGTAGAATGCTTTGAAAACCATGAGACAATTACATAAAAATCTTAATTATCATTATTTTCAAGAAGAGGGTAAAAATACAGGCGTGACAATATCATAGTATTGCTCTGCTGTGATTATGGCAATGATTCAGGCTAGAATTCCCCTTTACTGTGTATTCAACGTTATTGCTCAGGCATTCTAGAATGTAGTAGATGTGATAATCCCTTCGTTACTTAGAGTCACAGGTTTCCATAATATTTTGCTGCAATCCGAAGTACCAGCAATAGTTTTATTTTTATTAAAATAACATGTTTTTTTAAAAAGCTGTTCTTTTGGCATCCAATGTGGTTGATGAAAGCTTCTCTACTGCAATGAAATTCTAGAAATCTGAGTTTGGGGACTGGTTTACCCCAGGTGAAGTGGGCTGGGGGGGTTTCTTGCTTTTGCCTGGAAACTAGGTACTTGAATCTCTTCAGTGTTCTCTCTAACCTGCTAGAGCCATCCTTTCTAGCCTGGATGATACCAGCATGGGGATCATCCCTCAGGCAGGCCTGCAATTCTGTCCTTTCTTGACAGAGAAGTCACTACTACCACTAAGCCCAGCAATGAAGAATTTTCAACTCTCTGAACATCTTTCAAAGCCAGATCACCTGTGTTAAAATATTATTACCAAAGAACTTGAGAGTAATATGGTACCAATTTGTATTTTACAAAACCATTTGACATGACCTGGAGAGCTGGGCCTGGCAGACAAAGTGAGTTCATCAAGAGTAGAAGTCATGACAAGGATGAAAGCACCTTGATGGACATGTTATGGTAGAGATTTTGGTGACAGTTTTATGGGTGAATACTTATCTCCAAAACTCGAGTTATATACATTAAATATGTATAGCTTTTTGTATGTCAATCATAACAAAAAGTGGTGTTTTAAAAAGTGCAAACACCTGCTCATTAAATTTTTACAAGGCGTTATGCTGTTTTTTATATATTGTTTAAAATTTAATCTTGATGACGATTCTATGAGGTAGGCATTATTGTTACCATCCCCATTTTGCAGATGAGAAGTCGGAGTTTCTGAGAGGTAGAGTACTAAGACCCCAAAGCACTTTGTAAGTAAGTCCTCAAGGTATGATGTGATCCCAGGAATGCCTGATTTCAAAGAATGGGCTCTTAACTGTTTTATTATAGTGTCTTCCTGCCTCTTATGACGGCATAAAGGGCTGTATCAGAACGTGGCTGAACCCCCTGGATGGGAGCTCTCAGTCTAACTTTTCTCTACATCAATACCTGAAGATGCAACAAGATAGGAGCAGCTGACGAGGCTGAATCTTTCACCGTGGGGCAGAATAGAAGCTGGAAGTTCCTCCCTCTACTCCTTCCACTTTGTGATGGATTTTGAGGACACTTGAAGCTTAGTGGGCATTTTAGAATTACCTGGGCTACAGGTGAACACATAGGTATCAGAGCCTTAATTGAACAACCGATTAAGATCTTAGTGTGGTAAAAGACACACTCAACCAACAAGTAATCTGGTACTACATACCACACTGGAATAAAAATATAGCAATAAAATATAGCCACAAAATTAGAGATACTGTGACTATCTTAAAAAATACACATTGTAAGAGAAACAATGTAACCTTGGACATGCTTTTCAAGCCAAAGCACTGTTTTAAGGGAAGCGGGGAGTTTGGATCCTCATAAGGCATCTTAAATAGTTGTGTGATCTTGGAAGTCTTAGGATTTGGTTTCATCCATAATGGGAAAAAAAAAAAAGCATATCCAAAACCTTGCTTTAGGGTAAGTCTATTTTTGAGGTCGGCAGCAAAACAATTTTGGAGGGCCAAATTTCTGCGAAACTTTTTTGAAATTATCTGTAACCAGTGGTAGTTTATTCCAGGGATTACGACCGGTTGTTATAAATGGTACTTCATTTGGCCTTTTTTTTTTAAAACAAACTTCACTTGGCTTACTGGTATTTAAACAGACGTGAAGCCCAGGTAGTGTAGGCTTCGGGAAGTTGCGGTGGCGCATTGCTCTCCACCTGGGGCCCTCTGTGGTGGCCACAACCATTCATTTTCTGAATTCTGCACGTTCAGTGTTTCAAATCAACACTGTTAACACCTACTGGACACACACAGCCAAACCGTGTACCAGCTGTACGGGAAATGACGAGCGATGACTTTTTCTGGAGTGAATCCGCACCCGTTCACCTTCGCCTGGTGAGTGCCCGTGAGCAGTCACGCTCGGCCAGACGGGAGAAGGGCCTCCCCCGCGCCCATCGCCTCGGGAAGCACTGGTCTGTAAGGTGTCCGCTCTGAATCGCTAGGTTCCCAGCGTTTCTCTGAACACGAGACCTACTTCGCGTCAAGCGGCTGTCCCAAGTTTCCAGGGCTGCACCGGGCGGGGAGGTGGGTTCCGTCCGCCCCGGAAGTTCTCTCTAAGAACGGCGTCGTTGGCTTTCTTTTTCTCCCCCCCGCCGCGCCGCCCGCCGGCTGCAACCACTAGCCCGTGGCCCAGGCGGAAGGCGCCTCTCAGCGACTCCCAGGTAACGTCCGTCCCTGAGAGACCGCTGGGAATGGTAGTTTGCGTGCGGTCCCCCGATGCCCGTGCGCAAGCGCCGAGG
>NW_027531912.1:677272-678388 GCF_008692635.1 Crocuta crocuta
GGTGGTTGTGGCGGCTCTTTCGTAAATGTAGCGGCGATTGTCGCTGTGGCTTGAGTGAACAAAGAGGCCAGAGGGCGGCGGACCGGTGATTTGTGGGCAGAGGAGCGGGGGCGCTAGCGGGTGTGTCGCCCTGCGCCCGAGTGCTGGCGGTGCGGGGGGGGGGCCCGCAGGGCCCCGCCCCGNGCTGGCTACACCGGCCCTGCGGCCGCCCCAGCTTAACGCGGTTTTGCGGGGAGCCTGCTTTTCAGGGACTCTCGCCGCCTGTGGTTTTGGCTGTACGTCAGACAGCGTTCAGAAGCGCGGGGACACGGTCGGCCCGAGAAGAGACGTTGCTTTCCGGCCTCAGGTAGGCCCATCGTCGCCCTAGCCCTTGCTGTCTCTCCAGGCTTTGCTGTGGAGTCGTGGCGTCGAAGGACGTGTGTTTTGGGAGACTGTTAAGTCACCTCCCAGACCAGCTGTTGTACGGTCTGAGGGTGACTTTGAGTTAACTGTTTGTATCCACTTTTCCCCTCAGAATGCAGACAGTTTATCCCCCAAAACTGCTTTAGGAATGTTTACATAGCACTCTGGAGGTTTCGAGGCTGTCAGTTTGTTTCAGACAGATTTTGATCGCCAGGAAATGAGTCCACATACTAATCCTTTCTAGACATTTTGCTGTATTATATATATGTTCCCTGTAGCCAGGCCGTCCTAGCGATGATAAATAACAGATTAAAGTGAAACTGTATTTCTATTCGTGCTGACAGTAAATATACTTTGAAGATCCTAGTCATGAAGTTGAAATGAAGGAACACAGGTGTTTAAGGCGGGAGGATGTAGACGTCAAGGGCGCCGGCACAAGGGGATTGGACTTGTCAGTCTAGTAGGGAACTTGGCTAGTTTCCCATGTTACAGAATCACCTTGTAGCTTGTCTCCTTGCCTGCTAAAGTCACTTGAATTGAACAAACATCACCTGATTTTGACGAAAACTTTTTTAAATTTTGATGAAAAGTTGTTCCTTTTTCAATAGGCTTTCATCCGAAAAATAATTAGAATTGGTCCGCTTAGAACAGATTTTTAAAAATTATTCAGGAATAACATATTAAGTCATCTTCTCCAAACTTTTTTTTTAATTT
>NW_027531912.1:678456-720541 GCF_008692635.1 Crocuta crocuta
AGAGCCCGACGCGGGGCTCGAACCCACGAACCACGAGATCATGACCTAAGCGAAAGTCAGACGCTTAACCGACTAAGTCACCCAGGCGCCCCTGTTTTTTATTTATTTCTGAGAGAGAGAGGGGGGCAACGTGAGCCGGGGAAGGTCAGAGAGGGAGGGAGACACAGACTCTGAAACAGGCTCCAGGCTCTGAGCTGTCAGCACAGAGCCCGACGCGGGGCTTGAACCCACGAACTGTGAGATCATGGCCTGAGCCAAAGTCGGACGCTTAACTGACTGAGCCACCCAGGTGCCCCCAGTCACTCCCCTCTTAATAGACATTTAAGTTAGTCTCAGTTTATTACAAATGTGAACTTACACCAATATAGCACACAATGCTTAGATGTGAAATTGCTAAGTCAAAGTTTCTGTGTATTTACTGTTTGGATAGATAGTGTCATATTGCTCTTCAAAAGGTTTTACTGGTTTACGTTCCCAACTGACGCTTTATGGAAGAGTTCTTCTTTTCCACTCTGGGGTTCCACACACTAAAAACTATCAATTTTTAGTTTTTGCTAACCTGGTATGTGAAAAATGGTATGTCATTACTGTTTTAGTATCTTTTCCACTTGAGTATGAGTATACTTCAATATTTGTGC
Source organism: Crocuta crocuta (assembly GCF_008692635.1). Classification (NCBI taxonomy): domain Eukaryota; kingdom Metazoa; phylum Chordata; class Mammalia; order Carnivora; family Hyaenidae; genus Crocuta; species Crocuta crocuta. The sequence goes on from NW_027531912.1 coordinate 679,095, forward strand.
ATCTGTATTTCTTTTTTTGCTAGTATCTTTCGTTTTCAGACACTAGGTACAAAGCTAAATAAATACATGTGTGTCTCCAAATTGCCATTTTTTAATTTCCCTTCGTGTTATATTGATAAAGTTAAAATCTAGAATTGTGTCTGAAAAATAGTGTGAACTGTCATTCCACTTTGGTACTAGATTTTCTCACCTCTCACTTCAGAGACATGGCTATTGCAAGTCTCTCCTCTCTCCATCCTCATGAGCCTACAGGCATGCTTTTATTTCCTTGTCTTAAAAAAATCATTCTTCCCCGTGCTTCCCTGTGCAGCTCCTGTTCCATTTATTTCCTTCCCTTTAAAACAAAACTCCTGGAAAGAGGTAGCTCTCCTCAGCTTCTCATTCTTTCATGTATTCCCTCCATTTATGCTTTGGCAGCCTCCCTCTCCCAAGATGCTCTCATTGCAGTTATTATGACCTTTCCTTTGCTCAATTCCAAGACCAGTTCTCAGTTCTCACCCTTCGTCTGTTAACAGCACTTAACACATCTCTTTCTTCTTTGAAGCACTGTGTCTTCACTTGGTCTCCAGGAGACTATACTTTCTACATCTTCTCTTTTTTGTCTACCTTAAGTCACTTAGTGATCTCACCCGGTGTTAAGGCCTTAAATAACATCTATATGCTGATTTTATCAGCAGGGAACTTAGGTTTTTGATTCACTCAATTTGGGTATTTTTAAGACTTAAAAACAAACAGACATGTAACTTAATCCCCAGTTGCTTTGCTGATTGAAGTCTTTTGTATTTGAAATATCCAGTAGATTTTTGTGCTGGCTCGTGGTTTGTGTTGAACAGCTTTAACTGACGCTCTTTTTTGGCATCTTCTTTCTACAGGCATTGGAAATTAATAGCAGTTCCAGCTTTTACATTATTTAAAATTATTAGTGTCATTGGACTAAAATGTTCCTGATGCCAACCTCTTCAGAGTTAAACGGTGGGCAGAGCTTCCTAACCCAGTGGCTGACCAATCCTTCTCGGGCTGGGGTCATATTAAATCGTGGATTTCCTATTTTGGAAGCAGACAAAGAGCAGCGAGCAAATGTGAACGTTTCTACCAGCTTTCCTGTTAAAGCCACACATTTTTCAAATAGCTTCAGCTTTATAAGTGAAGAAGATTCACTTCATGAAGAACAGAAGTTGGAGTCTAACAGCCCTTATAAACTACAATCAAATAAATCTGAAACACATACAGTGTTTCCTTTAACTAAAGAGGGACCACAAATAGTGGCATGTCAGGGTGCTCCTGGACACTGGGAAGATCACAAAAGTGACGTCTCAGATCTTTCGAGTGAATGCAAAGAAGTGCTTTATAAAGACCCACTTTTTAAAAAGCTTGAACAGGTACAACAGGATTTGGCCTAATATTTGCATTATTGCAAGTGTCTGTTGATGATGAAAGTCACCTGTTCCAGGCCTCTTGTTTCTTCCCCTTTAGTGTGAAATCCTCAAAATACCGAATTTTGCCTTTTATCTAATGTGAAACATGAACACATGTTTGATATGTAAGATATAACACCTGAGGTAACAGTGTCTTTTAAATTTCTGTTTCATTTGGTAAAAACTAAATTGGAAGTGGTTGATCAGATATTAGGTGGGGAAAGTTGATCGTAAATGTACTGACATCTACCCTATTTAAAGAATCCACAGATTCATTTGACTTTTTCTGTTTCTTTCTGTGTTTCCTTCATTAAAAATAGGATTTTAGAGTTTTGGTGGCAGAGGTAGTTACTTGGGGATCTCTCTTTAAAACTCTGTTAGAGATGGGAGCAAAGGGAGATGAGACGGGTTAAGAAACGGAAGGAGCAAAGATCCATAAAGAAATGTGAAGTTGGTTTAATCAAGTTTTATGTTTAAAAAGCTGAAAGAAGTACAACAGAAGAAGCAGGAGGAGCTGAAGCGGCAGCAGTTGGAGCAACTGCAGAGACTCCTGGAGGAACAAGAGAAGCTGCTCGCGGCGGCGTCCGGGCGGCCCCCGCTCCCAGGTATTTGTGCTTGAGCCCTCAGTTCGACTGTGCACAGGGACATTTCTCACCTTCAGCTGTATGACAGCTATTTCTACCATTGTTCTGTCATATGTGGTGAACCGCAGTTTCTTTAGGGGCTTGCAGGGAACTAGGAAATGGTGGGGGCGGTATATGACGGGGACGGGGGAGCTGTGCACTTCTGGAGCATGTGTGCCCTGCTTAACAGCAGTCATATGTATTTATTAAATAAAAGTTTCAAGATTTTTTTTTAATGTTTGTTTATTTGACAGAGAGTGAATGAGCATGAGTGGGGGAGGGGGAAGGCAGAGAGAGAGAGAGGGACACTCCTGTGTGGGGCTCGACCTTACAAATCATGAAATGGTGACCTGAGCCAAAGTCAGGCGCTTAACCAATTGATCCACTCAGGTGCCCCTATAAAATAATACTTTTTTTTTTTTAAATAGCTTATTGTCAAGTTGTTTCCATATAACACCCAGTGCTCGTCCCCACGAGTGCCGTCCTCCGTGCCCATCACCCCCCTTCCCTTCTCCCCCCATTCCCATCAGCCCTCAGTTTGTTCTCAGCATTCAAGAGTCTCTCATGGTTTGCCTCCCCCCCTCTCCCCCGCATTTTCCCCCTTCTCCCCCAGGGCCTTCCGTTAACTTCCTCCTAATCCTCCTATATGTGCAACATATGGTATGTGTCCTTCTCTGCCTGACTTATTTCGCTCAGCATAACACCCTCAAGGTCCATCCATGTTGCTACACATGGCCAGATTTCATTGTTTCTCATTGCCATGTAGTATTCCATGGTATAGATAAACCACATCTTCTTGATCCATTCATCTGTTGATGGACACTTAGGCTCTTTCCATGTTTTAGCTATTGTGGAGAGTGCTGCTATGAACATTGGGGTACATGTGCTCCTATGCATCAGCATTTCTGTATCCCTTGGGTAAATTCCTAGCAGTGCTATTGCTGGGTCATAGGGGAGTTCTATTGTTAGTTTCCTGAGGAACCTCCACACTGTTTTCCAGAGGGGCTGTACCAGTTTACATTCCCACCAACAGTGTAGGAGGGTGCCCGTTTCTCCACATCCTCGCCAGCATCTAGAGTTCTCTGATTTGCTCATTTTAGCCACTCTGACTGGCGTGAGGTGGTATCTCAGTGTGGTTTTGATTTGTATTTCCCTGATGAGGAGGGATGCTGAGCATCGTTTCATGTGTCTGTTGGCCATCTGGATGTCCTCTTTGGAGAAGTGTCTGTTCATATCTTCTGCCCATTTCTTCACTGGGTTGTTTGTTTTTCGGGCGTGTAGTTTGGTGAGTTCCTTATAGATTCTGGATATTAACCCTTTATCTGATATGTCATTTGCAACTATCTTTTCCCATTCCGTTGGTTGCCTATTAATTTTCTGGGTTGTTTCCTTGGCTGTGCAGAAGCTTTTAATCTTGATGAGGTCCCAATCGTTTATTTTTGCTCTTGATTCCCTTGCTTTTGGGGATGTGTCAAGTAAGAAGTTGCTGCGGTGGAGGTCAAGGAGGTTGTTTCCTGCTTTCTCCTCTAGGGTGTTGATAGTTTCCTGTCTCACGTTCAGGTCCTTTATCCATTTTGAGTTTTTTTTTGTATATGGTGTGGGAAAATGATCTAGTTTCCATTCTTCTGCATGTTGCTGTCCAGTCCAGCACCATCTGTTAAAGACGCTGTCTTTTTTCCATTGGATACTCTTTCCTGCTTTGTCAAAGATTAGTTGGCTGTATACTTTTGGGTCCATTTCTGAGTTCTCTATTCTATTCCATTGGTCTGTGTGTCTGTTTTTGTGCCAATACCATACTCGATGAGGACAGCTTTGTAGTAGAGGCTAAAGTCTGGGATGGTGATGCTTCTCGTTTTGGTTTTCTTCTTCAATATTACTTTGGCTATTCGGGGTCTTTTGTGGTTCCATACAAATTTTTGGATAGTTTGTTCTAGTTTTGAGAAGTATGCTGGTGCAATTTTGATTGGGATTGCCTTGAATGGGTAGATGGCTTTGGGTAGTAATGACATTTTGACTATATTCTTCCGACCCATGAACATGGAATGTTTTTCCATTTTTTTGTGTCTTCTTCAATTNATACCCTGCAACTTGGTTGAATTCTTGGATAAGTTCTAGTAGGCTTCTGGTGGAGTCTGTCGGGTTTTCTATGTAGAGTATCATGTTGTCTGTAAAAAGTGAAAGTTTGACTTCTTTCTTGCCAATTCTGATGCCTTTTGTTTCCTTTTGTTGTCTGATGGCTGATGCTAGGACTTCCAGCACTATGTTAAACACCACCAGCGAGAGTGGACATCCCTGTCATGTTCCTGATCTCAGGGGAAAGCTCTCAGTTTTTCCCCGTTGAGGATGATGTTAGCTGAGGGCTTCTCATTGATGGCTTTTATGATGTTTAAATAAGTTCCTTCTATCCCGACTTACTCAAGGGTCTTTATTAAGAAGGGATGCTGTATTTTGTCAAATGTTTTTTTGCATCTATTGACAGGATCGTATGGTTTTTATCTTTTCTTTTGTTGATGTGATATATCTCATTGATTGACTTGCGAATATTGAACCAGCTCTGTAACCCAGGAATGAATCCCACTTGATCTTGGTGGATAATTCTTTTTATGTGCTGTTGAATTCGATTTGCAAGTGTCTTGTTGAGGACTTTTGCATCTGTATTCATCAAGGATATTGGCCTGTAATTCTCCTTTTTTGCTGGGTCTCTGTCTGGCTTGGGAATCAAAGTGATGCTGGCTTCATAAAATGAGTCCAGAAGTTTTCCTTCGATTTCTGTTTTTTGGAATAGTTTGAGAAGTTTTCCTTCGGTTTCTGTTTTTTGGAATAGTTTGAGAAGAATGGGTATTAATTCTGTTTTAAACGTCTGGTAGAATTCCCCAGGGAAGCCATCTGGCCCAGAGCTCTTATTTGTTGGGATATTTTTGATAACTGATTCGATTTCCTTACTTGTTATGCGTCTGTTCAGGTTTTCTATCTCTTCCCGTGTGAATTTTGGTAGTGAGTGTGTGTTTTGGAATTTGTCCNTGTGGAGTTTAAAGTCCCCAGCTATTAGCACGTTCTTATTGATAAGAGTGTTTCTGTTTGTGATTGTTTTATCTATTTAGGTGCTCTCATATTTGGTGTGTAGACATTTATAATTGTTAGCTCTTCCTGATGGATAGACCCTGTAATTATTATATAATGCCCTTCTTCATTACTGTCTTTAGTTTAAAGTCGAGTTTGTCTGAAAAAAGTATAGCTACTCCAGCTTTCTTTTGACTTCCAGTAGCATGATACACATTTCTCCATCCCCTTCCTTTCAATCTGAAGGTGTCCTCCAGTCTAAAATGAGTTTCTTATAGACAGAAAATAGATGGATTTTGTTTTTTGATCCATTCTGCTACCCTTTGTCTTTTGATTGGGGCATTTAGTCCATTTACATTAAGTGTTATTATTGAAATATATGGGTTTAGGAGTCATTGTGTCGTTTGTGGGATTCATGCTTGTGCTGGTGTCTCTAGCATCTTGTGTTCCTTGCAACATCCCTCAGAGTGTCCCTCTCAGGATGTCTTGTAGGGCTGGTTTAGTGGTGACAAATTCTTTCAATTTTCATTTATTTGGAAAGACCTTTATCTCTCCTTCTGTCCTGAGTGACAGGCTTGCTGGATAGAGGACTCTTGGCTGCATATTTTTTCCGTTCATCATATTGAAGATCTCCTGCCATTCCTTTCTGGCCTGCCAAGTTTCAGTAGATAGGTCTGTCATCACTCTGATAGGTTTCCCTTTGTATGTTAGGGCCCTTTTCTCCCTAGCTGCTTTCAAAATTCTCTCTTTGTCCTTATATTTTGCCAGTTTCACTATGATATGCCATGCAGAAGATCGATTCAAGTTACATCTGAGGGGAGTTCTCTGTGCCTCTTGAATTTCAACATCTACTTCCCTCCCCAGGTTGGGGAAGTTCTCTGCTATCCTTCAGTGCCTTTCTCTCTCTCTTCCTCTGCTGGGATTCCTATGATACGGATATTGTTGCGTTTGATTGTATTGCTGAGCTCTCGAACACTACTTTCATGTTCCTGGATCAGTTTATCTCTTTTTTTCTCAGTTTCTTCTTTTTCTATAATTGTGTCTTCTAAATCACTTATTCTCCTTTCTGCCTCTTCAATCCGTGCATTGGACGCCTCCAGTTTATTATGTGTCTCATTTATCGCATTTTTTAATTCATCATAACTATTTTTAAGCTCCATAGTGTTTGTAGCCATAGTTTCTCTGATGTCCTCCATGCTTTTTTCAAGCCCAGCAATTAATTTTATGGTTATTGTTCTAAATTCTTGTTCAGTTATTTTGCTTATATCTGTTTTGAGCAGCTCTTTAGCTGTCAATTCTTCCTGGAATTTCTTTGAAGGAGAGCTCTTTCGTTTTGTCATTTTGGTTAGCTTTCTATCTCTTGTTAGTTTTAAAGGCTTGTTATGTCTCTGCACCTGTGAGTGCTGCTGTACCAAAGAAGGCTCTTTGACTACTGGGCCTGTCTGTTCAGAAAGTGTTCTTTGAATGGTGTCTCTTGGTCTCTCTTGTTGAGACCTTAGTTATTTTATTTCCCTACTCGTAGTGGTATTTGGGACTCTCCACCATGTGTACTTCGGCTTGTTTCTTGAGGTTGCTCTGGAAAAGAAAACAGACAAACACACAGGGAACAAAGGCACACAAACGCACAGACAAATCCAACAAACAGCCAACCTGAAAGGGAAAACGAAGAGAAAAGAGGAAGGAGGGAAGGCGAATAATAAGAGATAAAAATACATAGAAAAGAGGAAAAGTAAAGGAAAAAATTTTTGAAGAAACCCAGTAGACAAAGAACAGTTTAAAGCATATAACCAGATTTCTCAGCTACAAATAAATAGCCGGGTGCATGCAGTGCTGGTGGAAGAGCATAGAGAAAGAGACATGACAGGGTGGGGATGAAGTGAAATTGGAAATGAAATGAGCAGGCGGAAAAGAATAAGAAGCTTTTTTCAGAGAGCGAAAGAGTGGAATATGGTTGGAGAAGAGGCGAAAGAAATGACGATGATGCTATCCAGAGAAACTGTATAGTTTGATTACTCCAGAGAGAAAGAAATGAAAAGGTAGTGGCGGAGGTGTTGAATTTCATCTAGAGAATGGATTAAATGTGACTGTTTAAGCAAGCCAGTGACCAGAATTAATCAGGGCAGTGCATCCATGTTGGTCATGCCCCGGCTCCGGAAAAAAAAAAAAAAAGAGGGCAGCTGTCTAGTGGGGATGGGTGTGGTTTGGTCCAGCGCGCCCCTGCGGGTCCTGCCTTGGCGGTTGTGGGGAGAAGAGTGGCAGCACTCCAGTTCTTGAACCAAGCGCTGCAACTCCCTTTTTTGGGTGTGTAAACTCCCTGTGCTGGAGGCGTAGGCAAGGTGGGCTGTGCTCTATATCCCGGGCCAGGCCTCGTTTCCAGATTTCAGTCCGCTTGTCCCACTGAAATTGCCGGAAATATAAACTCGCAGGCGAGCCCCTCAGGGCAGTTTCAAGCCTCTCGCCTTCCCCCTGGGATCAAGCCAGAAGCTGCTGCTCCTGTCTCCTCCAGGTCGGGCTGGCGAGTGAGGAGCAGTTTCACCCGGGGTCGCCTGGGACAAGTGCATCCTGCCTAGATTGAGCTGGAGAGCAGGAGACCGGGTCCCTCTGTGTCCCGAGCGGAGGTTTTCTCTTCTCCAGCAACAGGGACAGTGTCTTGAGCAGTTTCGGCCACTCCTTTCCCCCCCTAGAGTCCCCGCAGAGGGGGTTCCCCCCACCCCCGTCCCTCTGTGTGTCTGGTCCTGGCCTGATTTTGTCTTCCCCAGTTCACACTCAACGCTGGAAGGTTTTCTCAGCAGACTCTGTCTCCTTTTCCTCCTGGACTCCTGGATTCTGTAAGGGTTCCTATGGCTTCAGGCCTTCTCCGTGTGAGGTATGGGGGCGAGTGAAATGTACAGAGTTCCCTACTTCTCCACCATCTTGCCCTCCTCACCCTAAAATAATATTTTAAAAAGACCTAGCCGAATAAAAGATGTAGAGCCAAATTTGGCCTAGGGCTACTGGCTTACAACCCTTGCCTGAAGAATAAAAACTCTGTGGGGCGCCTGGGTGGCGCAGTCAGTTAAGCGTCTGGCTCTTGTCTTGGCTCAGGTCATGATCTTGGGGTTAGCGGGATCGAGCCCTGCGTCCAGCTCTGCATTGATAGAGCGGAGCCTACTTGAGATTCTTCTCTTTATTTCTTAAAAAAAAAAAAAAGAAAGATAAACTCCTCAGGGTCATAATGGTAAATAGATGTAAAGGCCACTCTGGTCAGCAGAGGAACCATACCGAAAATATTTTCTGCGGTGGTAGATGACAGATCTTTTGTTGTACACTAGATAAAAGAAAGCATGATGTGCTTATCCGGAGACAGTAAACCTGTTGAAATTTGATCTCTAGCAGTGACTTTGTGAGTTGTTTGACCATTCCACATTATAGCAAAAACATTTAAAATCGTGGCTCATAATTTCAAACAAATTTCATAAATTAGTCTTTATTGGTGTGCCTGGCATGTAGTAAAGGAGTTTTCTATGTATTTTATCCTCATCTCATTCATTGAAAAAAATACCAGTCATGATTCCAATCATATAGTTACTAATGGATTGTATCCCACAGTTTGAGAAACAGTGGTCTGGAGCAGCGTGTTTGCTTCTTGGTGCCACCTTTTCAGAGACACACTGCTGATTTACGAAAGTGCCTGTTCTGTTCAGAGGTTGCATCGGGCATTGAGAATACAGAGAATAAAAGACATCGGCAGATGGATGTGCAGAGTAGCTAGATGGGATTCTGGGAGTAGTAGTGGTAGTGATGAGAAATGTATCAAATGAAGAATGGCTTAGGGAATTGGGATGTTAGTGTAGAGAACATGGTGTGTGTCTTGAAATAGTTATATGGCTGCTGATATTTACCATGTCAAAAATTAAAATGGAGAAATATAAAAACTAATTCACTTAAAATAATAACCAGTTACATGTTATCATAACTAACTTTTTAATGGAGAGGCTTTTCCAAAAAATTAGAAGAATGACATACTTTTATATTTTTGGAAATCTTTGTTAACTTATGGCTGATTTTCCTGTCTGCTTCTGCATTCATTCTCTTAAGTTACGTTGTTTTGGTTGAAGCCTATGAAAAAAAATTCGGCCTCACATGGATGTTTAATTGGAAAAAGGAAAGAAGAGTACTGTAATAGCCTTTTCAGATAATTGTAGTTATTTCTTTGATATTGCACCCAAATCTAACAAGTGGCCATTTCTTAGTGGTAATTCACAGTATAGAGTCTATATTGGAATATCTTGGCATTTTGAATGGCTCTTTTATCATGCGTGATTAGTAAAATTGTGCATTGGTTATTTGCAAAGTAGTGGTTCACTGAGTTATGTATGTTTTTAAGGTATATTTAAATATATTTCATTATATAATATCAAAAAATTATATCTATTAATACCACTACAGATNTGGCCCTGTTGGTTGAGTGTGACTTCGGCTCAGGTCACCGTCTCGGCGGTTCTTGAGTTCGTGCCCGCATTGGGCTCTCTGCCTTTGGCACCGAGGTGCTTGAGATCCTCTGCCTCCTTCTGTCTCTCTGCCCCTGCCCCTCCCCAACTGGTGCTCTCCCTCCCCCTCTCTCTCTCTCTAAAAAATAAACATTAAAAAAAAATTTTAAGTCTTTTTTTTTAAAGTCTTGAACTGTTAGGAAGCTGTCAAGCTCATGGTGGTAGACATGTTTAGTACATTCTAATTTTTACTTGAAACTTAATATTTTACTCTTCTTAAGTATTGTCAGTTATTTTCTTTGAAGTGACTGGCTCACTTGTTTAATTTTAAAAAAATTAAAAAAAAATTTTTTTTAATGTTTTATTTCTAAGAGAGAGAGAGAGACAGCGTGAGCAGGGGAGGGTCAGAGAGAGAGGGAGTCACAGACTGAAACAGGCTCCAGGCTCTGAGCTGGCAGTCAGCACAGAGCCCGACGCGGTGCTCGAACCCACAAACCGCGAGATCATGACCTAAGCGAAAGTCGGATGCTTAACCGACTAAGCCACCCAGGCACCCCTAAAAAAATTTTTTTTAAGTTTTATTTATTTCTGAGAGAGAGAGACAGCGTGAGCAGGGGAGGGTCAGCAAGAGAGGGAGACAAAGAGTCTAAAGACAGGCTCCAGGCTCTGCGCTGTCAGCACAGAGCCCAACGCGGGGCTCGAACCCACGAACCGTGGGATCAAGATCTGAGCCGAAGTCGGATGCTTAACCGACTGAGCCACCCAGGCGCCCCACAGTTGTTTAATTTTTGAGAACTTACTTGCTGAGTACAAAGGTTTGAATCATGACAGTTTGGTCATTTATTCTTTCAAGTAAAAATGATGTTCTTTGAGAGAAGTGGCTAGTCAAGCTTACAGCTCAAACCAAGCCATGTCTTGGTTTGCAGTAGAAGTGATTTATGCATATTTTTTGTTTTGTCCTGTAGAATGTTCAAAAGACATTTGAACTCAACAGTTCAAATTCAGTTTAAAAATTAATAATTCTTGCAACTTTAGGACCTTTTTTTTTTTTCTTTAAAAGAATGCACTGGGGAGGGATAGAATCCCAAGCAGGCTCCATGCTCAGCACAGAGCCCAACGTGGGGCTCAATCTCACGGCTGTGAGATCATGACCTGAGCCACAACCAAAAGTTGGATACTCAACCAGCTGAACCACCCAGGCACGCCTATCTAGGACATTCTTAAATAAAACTGTTTATTTTTTGAGAGAGAGCACGAGCAGGGGAGAGGGGCAGAGGAAGAGAGAGAATCCTAAGTAGGTACTACACCCAGCATGGAGCCTGATGTGGGGCTTGATCCCAGGATTATGACCTGAGCCAGAATCAAGAGTTGGACGCTCAACTGACTAAGCCACCAAGGTGCCCCTGTTTTTTCATTTCGTTTTGTTTTGTTTTTAACTGCAGGTGCTTGGTGGTGACTCATACAGTGACTACTAGCACAGTTGGGTGCCGCTGTCTTGTCCTGATTTTGAGTGAAGGCACCTCGAGTTTCCGTTTTGCTCTTGTACGACTAGTGTAGGAGTCGGCAAAGTAAAAAAGACAAGTATTACGTTAATATTCGATGAAAGTAGATTTGACCTTGTGGATGCACTGAAAGAATGTTAGAGACCTTCAGGGGTTTACAGACCATACTTTGAGAACTGCTACCTTGGGATATTGACTTTTATCAAAGACATCTTCAGTCTGAAGTCAGGTAACTATTAGAAATATTTGGGGACGCCTGAGTGGTCCAGTTGTCTGAGCTTCTGACTCTTGATTTCGGCTCAGGTCATGATTTCATGGCTTGTGGGTCCAAGCCCTGCATTGGGCTCTCCGCTGACAGTGCAGAGCCTGCTTAGGATTCTCTTTCTCTCCCTGTCTCTGTGCCCCTCCCCAACTCATCCTCTCTCTTTCTCAAAATAAATAAACTTAAAAAAATATTTGGATGAGGAGAGTATTGTTATAAAGGAAGGGAGGTCAAACCTCATAGTCAATGAAGACCTGTCTGATTTCCAGTTTTATTTGTGGTCTGAGGGTGAGGCAGACGGGTTTGACAGGTAGGTGGTGTGGCTGTTTTATAAGACACTTCACATTGTGTCCTCTCTTCTTTAATATGTTTACTTATATATTTTAAAATATTTATTTTGAAAAAGAGAGTGTGAGCAGTAGAGGGACAGAGAGACAGCAACAGAACCCCAAGCAGGATCCACGCAGTCCGCGCAGAGCCCAGTGCGGGGCTGGAACACACAAACCCTGAGATCCTGACCTGAGCCGAAATCAAGAGTCAGATGCTCAGCTGACTGAGCCACCTGGGTGCCCTCACCCCTCTTTTTTTTTTTTTAAGGATTTCATTTTTAAGTAATCTCTATGCTCAACTTGGGGCTCAAACTCACAATCTTGAGACCAAGAGTCACATGCCCTACTGACGGAGCCAGCTATGTATCCCTTCACTTTTTTTTTTAAACATTTTACATTTTTAAAATGTTTTTTATTTATTTTTGAGAGAGACACAGAGTATGATCTGGAGAGGGACAGAGAGAGAGAGGGAGACACAGAGTCTGCAGCAGGCTCCAGGCTCTGAGCTGTCAGCACAGAGCCCAACATGAGGCTTGATCTCAGGAGCTGTGAGATTATGACCTGAGTCAAAGTTGAATGCTCAACTGACTGAGCCACCCAGGCACCCTGGTTCCCCCTCACTAAGTTTAGTTGAGACACTCTGAGAGAAGACAGAGATAGTGGCAGGATTTCAAGGGGATGGTGTAGCACACAGGCTGGAGTATTGCCATCTCCCCTCCGAGAATATCTTAGAGATATACATAGAAGGAGAATCTCTGTTTATTTATTTTTCTTTTTAAAAGGTTATTTATTTTGAGAGAGAGAGAGCAGCGGGGGAGGGGAAGAGAGTGAGGGAGAGAATCCTAAGCAGCCTGCATGTTCTCAGCGCAGAGCCCAAAACAGGGCTTGATTGATCCCATCAACCATGAGATCGTGACCTGGACTGAAATCAAGAGACAGACTCTCAACTGACCGAGTCATCCATGCTCTGTGTTTATTTCAAATAGAGGTTTAAAATAACAGGCAAAAAGGAATACAGAGAATTTAGAAACTGCAGAGAAATGCAAAATAGAAAAGTCACATATAATTTTACCACCTGAAGATATCAAAATGTTAACTGTAATCTAAAGGTAAAGTGCTTTTATAGGCTGTGACACAGGGCAGTTGTCATCAGGGAACTATTCAGATCATGTACAGCTGTTTGCATCGGCGCTCTTTGTGTTAGTCGTGGGGCTGCAGAGCTGATGATTCAGCAGTGCTTCTCGCAGAAGGAAGATGAATGGTGCCTTACAGAATCAGGCTGTGCTGCAGCTCTGCCAGGTCTACGTGGTCTGCACCTGAATTATCGTGTAAACATGTCCTTAATTCAAATTATGCAGCAGTCTTTTTGGACTTGTAAAATGTCATCATTTGGTTAAACAGAGTTTCCTAATAAGGAGGAAAAAATACTTGTATCACTTTGGAGAAAACCTGGTGGGTAGGGATCACTAACAGGTAGAAGTGAAAATGTTCTAGGAAGTCATTAGTTTTGATAGTTTTTTTTCCTTTTTCAACAATTTTTAATTGCAAGGTTTAACCCTACTGACTGACGATCAGAGCCAGAAGTATAGATCTCCAGGAAATTCAACCACCATAGAGAAAACCTCACCCTTCCTGCCTTCACATGTCTACCAGAATCAAACCCAAGGAAAAACACACACTTCCAACATTTTATCTGATGAACAAAACAACTTCTGTAGAACTAGTCATCCAGATTTTGTCTTAACTACAAAAAGTGGTGCTCCCCTCACTTTGTTTTGTGAGGCACAGTGTCAAGAAACACTTGTGAAAAAACATGATTTGAAGGAAGAAAACCATAACCATTCTATTGGTGAGTCACTTATATTTCTCTCTTCTGTACTTAACTAGCAGTGTTACCAAGCTGTGCTAAGACAAGAAAAGTTCTTTCTGCATTTTTTTTTCCTGTCCCCTGTGCCTGTGGCTTTACTTGTGAGTCCCTACATGTTGCATAGCCATTGAGTCTGGGTTGGACAAAGAATTTGTGACTTTCTAAGAACAGTCACAGTACTTAGGGTAGCAGCATGGGGTCTTCAAAAAGGGAGGCAGTGGGCTCTGTGTGTACCATTTTTCTTTGAGAACTTAGAAACAGTTTGAAGTTGATGTAATAACGTATGGGGGTTGGGGGGACACATGATAGAAGATGTGAAATGTGAGAAATAGGTTGGTGATGGCAGTTATTATTCAGAAGAGAAATTCGCTCCAACCCCAGACGCTTGGTTTGTCCTCACTGTACCCCTGAATTCCTAATACTCAACATATTTTTGCCAGAGAACTGGCCGTGTCTGATGGTCTAAACTCATGGAGTTCTGTGGCATTTCTGGTGTATTTTCTTCTGGTCTTTTTTTTTTTCTTAAGTTCTGTTTCTCTGCCCCATTCCCCCCTCCCCTTTTTTTTTTTTTTTTTTGCATTTTATAACCGTAGAATATTGTTTAACTGTGTTCTTTCCCAGCCAAGATGGACAATAACATGTGTTTGAGTTTTCCTACTCAAACATAATGATACATTCCATGGTTTCATAACCATAATTAAATTTTTTTTATGTTTATTTTGGAGAGAGAGAGAGAAACAGAGTGCAAACAGGGGAGAATCAGAGAGAGAGTGAGACATAGAATCTGAAAGCAGGCTCCAGGCTATGAGGGGCTTGACTCACGGACCGTGAGATCATGACCTGAGCCGAAGTTAGATGCCTAACTGACTGAGCCACCCAGGCGCCCCTCATAACCATAATTTTAAATGGTTGTCATCATTATGCTAGTCATCAAATAATATGTCAGTATTTAATGTTCTTTGCAATAGGGTTGAGTTGTTTCTGATAATTTTTAATTTAAATTTTGTTTTCAATTTTGATGGTCTTTTCATGAAAATGTTCTTTGGAGAAAGTTCTAAAAAAGTACAGAAAATATGAGAAAAGGTGTCTACCCTTACTACTTAGGATTGGACACCTTGGTGTATAATATTTCTAATTTAGAATATGGAAAGGTCACATGCCTTTTTAAAAATTCTTAAGCAGTACACTCTCTTAATCTTTTATTTTGGAAAATTTCAAACATTCAGAAAGGTTGAAAGACCCCTGCAATGATTAGCAATAGACCTTGATTCAAAAGTTAATATTTTGCCATATTTACTTTGTCTATGTATTTTTCTGTGTATGTATGTATATATGTACCTACATTTGTATCTCTGTCTACATTTATATGTAATTTGCTCAGTCATTTCATTGCAAGTAACATGCAGGCATTATGTTACGTCATTTTCAAATATTTCAGCACGCATCAAGTAAAAATTAGGATGTTATCTATAAGTCAAATACTATTCCTTAATATTTAAATTCACTTTAGAATGCCCATTACTATCCCAAATATGTTTTTTTTTAAACCAGGAACACACCAGTGCATCTGTTATATTTGATTGTTACAGCTCTCTTTTTAGTCTTTTTTACTTAATTAATTTTTTAAACATTTATTTATTTATTTTGAGAGAGACAGAGTGTGAGAGTGTGTGCACCTGAGCAGGAAAGGGAGAGAGAGAATCCCAGCAGGCTCCAGGCTGTCAGTGTGGATTCGGAAGTGGAGCTTGATCCCACAAACCATGAATTCATGACCTGAGCTGAAATCAAGAGCCTGATGCTTAACCTGCTGAGCCACCCAGGCACTCCTAGTCTTTTTTAATTTAGAAAAGCCCATGGGGTACCTGGGTGGCTCAGTCGGTTAAGTGTCTGATTTCGGCTCAGGTCATGATCTCACAGTTTGTGGGTTCGAGCCCCACGTTGGGCTCTGTGCTGACAGCTCAGAGCCTGGAGCCTGTTTCAGATTCTCTTGTCTCCCTCTCTCTCTGACCCTCCCCTGCTTATGCTGTCTCTCTCTCAGAAATAAATAAAACACTAACAAAAAAAAAATTTTAGAAAAGCCCATATTTTTTCATAACATTAACCTTGTGAAGAGTGTCCTGTTTTAATTAGGGTTTTGTAGTTTATCTTATATTAAAGAAATCATATTAAAAAGTCATATAAAGAAGCCATAGTAAAGAAATCCTTGAAGGTTCTAAAATCTTTGGCATATATTACTTTTGATAAATGTTATTTTAGCATAGTAACTTATAAAATTTGCAGCTTTTAAGATGTTATTCTTTATTTTTGGAACTAAATTGTTTGTAATTTTTATCCTAGGAGAAGGTATTTTACCATGTTGGGAGAAAGTGACAACAGTGACTAAAGCTAATCAGGAAGGGAAAGATGTGAACTTAAAAAAAATTGGCGATTCTTCAGAAGTGGCTAATATTGAAGAAAGGTATCATCTGTGTTGAGAGAAATAAGTGTGACAGTTTAATGTAACAGCCGGCTATTATGGTAGAGCACTTTCTTTTTAAAAACCCATGGTTTTCTTGTTTTTGCTTGAATATGCTTTTAAGTATAATGTTGAAGCTACAACTTATCATATATTGTCAGCAACAGACAGTGGCCGGAGGGATATATCAGTTCAGGTAGCTTTGCATTGTTTTGGAGGAATTGAGCAAACTTTTTCACCAAAGAGAAAAAAATCTAGATAAAATTAATTTTCTCTCAAATAGGTAAGTCCTATTTGGCAAAGACAAAAACAAATTAATACTGAGTCTCACTTTTGGTGTCACTTATAAATTATAATTGGGTAAGTTTAGTTACAGAATTTAAAAATCTTATGACAAATAAAATATCAATATTGAGATTGTTTCTTATTTTCTTAAATATTTGATATTTTAATATATGTTATGGATGGGCAAATGACTTCTGATTATTGCTCTGTTTACATTGTCAAGGATTTTTTTTTAATTTTTATTAAAAACATTTTCTTTAATGTTTTATTTGTTTCTGAGAGAGAGAGAGAGCATGAAGAGGGGAGGGTCAGAGAGAGAGAGAGAGAGAGATACAGAATCTGAAACAGGCTCCAGGCTCTGAGCTAGCTGTCAGCACAGAGCCCGACACAGGGCTCGAACCCACAAACTGTGAGATCATGACCGGAGCTAAAGTCGGACGCTTAACTGACTAAGCCACCCAAGTGCCCTTAATTTTAATTTTTAATGTTTATTTATTTTTAAGAGAGAGAGAGAGAGACAGGGTGTGAGCAGGGGAGGGGCAGAGAGAGAGAGAGAGAGAGGGAGACACAGAATCTGAAGCAGGCTCCAGACTCTGAGCCAGCTGTCAGCACAGAGCGTGACGCAGGGTTTGAACTCACAAGCTGTGAGATTGTGACCTGAGCTGAAGTCGGCACTTAACCGACTGAGCGACCCAGGTGCCCTTGTCAAGGATCTTTCTTAAAGAAAGTACATACTTGGTGAAGTATTTTCAAAATATATTTTATTTTTAATAATTTATTTTTTTAATGAATTTTTAAAATTCAGTTTTGAGAGACAGAGTGTGAGTGAGGGAGGGCAGAGAGAGATACAGAATCCAAAGCAGGCTCCAGGCTCTGAGCTGTTAGCACAGAGCCTGATGCGGGGCTCAAGCTCCCAAACTGTAAGATCATGACCTGAGCCGAAGTTGGACGCTCAACCGACTGAGCCACCCAGGAGCCCCTCAAAATATAAAAGTTAAATAATCTAGAGGCAATAAATGGACTTCAGAAGGATTTTTGTTTTTGTCTTTGTTTCTCAAATCATGCGTAAAGTGTTGTAAATTTCTGTATTTGGGGGGATGTGGTAGGTGAAGCTTTCATTGGATTCTTATACGAGGTCTGTGACTTTGAAGACAGTTCTCAGTGTAGTCAGGGTGTCTCTGTCAGGCACACTAAGGCAGATGTCACCACACCTTGATTCGCATGCTAAATAACTTTATTTTTATGATTAGGCCTATTAAAGCTGCTATCAGAGAAAGGAAACAGACATTTGAAGACTACTTAGAAGAACAAATTCGACTGGAAGAACAAGAACTGAAACGAAAACAGCTAAGGGTAGGCATCTCCACTATTTTGATTAAGTTAGCTGAGGCTTTAGAGATTTATTTATAATCTGCTTTAAAAATGACTTTGAGATAACTTGGATATACCAGAATTAATTTAAATATTCTTTGTTTTAGGAAGCAGAAGGATCATTGCTAATCAAACCAAAGCCAAAACAACCATTCTTGAAACGAGGAGAAGGTTTAGCTAGATTTACTAATGCTAAATCTAAGTCTCAGAAAGGGAGAGAAAGTAAATTAGCGCCTAATCAGAGCATTTCAGAGGACCAACCTATGTTTAAAATGGATAGACAGCAATTCCAGCGGAAAACTACTCTAATAAATAAAGAACTGTGTACAGAGAACCCTCCTGTTAAAAAGAACAATAAAACTAAGGGCAACAGTGGTTTTGTCACGCTTAGTCAGAAGCCAGAAGTGCTAAAGAGTAACAACAGGAAAAGTCCTTCTCCATCAGGATTGAAAATACCGGCAGGGAAGAAATGTGATGGGCAATTTAAAGACCAGATCAAATTAGAAAAAAAAGTTGAATCTAATAATAGAGAAAATGTACCCGAGTGTGCAAAACCTTGTGATATTGGATGCAAAGTTGGGAATAAGACACCAGGTAGAGACAGACTTCCTCTTTCAGCTGGGCTGGTCAGCTGCGTGGCTTCTAAGAACCCAATAAATGAGACCTTGAAAAAGTCAGAATCTTCTCTTGACATTTCTCTTCAGAGAAAGTTAGAAAATTGGGAACGAGAAAAGGAAAAGGAAAATTTGGAGTTAGATGAATTTTTGTTTTTGGAACAAGCTGCTGATGAAATATCATTTTCCAGTAATTCCTCATTTGTACTGAAAATCTTAGAGAGGGACCAGCAGATCTGCAAAGGGCACCGGCTGTCTTCCACCCCTGTCAAAGCCGTACAGCAGGAGAAGATCGTGGCACTGGATCCTGTTATTCAGTGTAACCACAATGAGGCTCCAGACTATACTGAACCTGAAAATGTGGGGGAGTGTGAGGTCTCACCCAAACAGCCTGAATCAGTGTCCTCACCTGAAGGATATAGGGAGCAGTCTTGTAAAGTCATTAGGAAAGCATTCCAGACTAGCACTTCTGAAAATCAGACTCCGTGGAATGGAAGTGATGACGAAGGTGCCATGGACAGTGACAGTAGCACCGACTCCGAGGAACAACTTGATGTTACCATAAAACCATCAACCGTTGATAGAGAGAGGGGTTTCAGCAGCAGAGAGGACAGTCCACAAGTCTGTGATGGGAAGGGGCCTTTTTGGGATGCCGGAACTCAAGAAGATCAAAGGAGAGATGTTGATTTAGATTTGTCTGATAAAGATTACAGTAGTGATGAGTCTATCATAATAGAAAGCTTGAAAAATAAAGTGTCTGAGTCCCCAAGAAGACCCTCAGCTGTGAGTATGAGTAACATTGACTTTGATGATGAAAGAACTTGGACTGACCTTGAAGAGAATTCATTTATACATGATACTGTTCTTGGGACTGAGGCCACTAATGGGGCTCCTCAGACAGCCTCCCCTAATAAGAATGAAATATGTGTACCAGACAAAACAATGAAAAGGAAAGTTGCACCAGTCAGGAAGGGAGAAGACTTGAGGAAGTCCAGTAGGAGCACAAGCCCTCCTCCTACGTCAGATCTCATGATGAAATTCTTTCCTGCTTTGAAACTGAAACCAAAGTCAGATTCACACTTGGGAAATGAACCCAAGTTAAACCCAAGTCAAGACCAACCGCCTGGTAAGTCCGCATTATAAAATAGGTATCAGAATGTTAATAAATTTAACATTTATCTTCTCAGTGGGGGCAATTATCCAAACGTTTAAAATCCTAATCTTTCTAGTTGCTCAGTAGAAGTCCAAGTAGGTGATTGTTAAAATTTGATTTGTGGGCCTTAATAATGTAATAGCCGCTAGTACAAAAGATACGGATGTGTTGTGATTTCAGGTTTTTCAAATTTAAGCCTTTGTCTTATTCTCAAGGCTGTAACATTAATTACTTCATTATAAATTGAGGTAACAAAAGTTTTTTTGTAACCACAGTATCCAAATTGTGGTTTGTATCACTGTGAGGTGAACCTTTGTGCGTACACTTTTTAAAATGACTGTTTTTACTTAATTTCTTTCTTTCTTTCTGTTTTTTTTTTTTTTACTACTCATGCACTAACTTGCTAGATAGGACCAAGAAGAAATATAGTAAAATTGAAGTTTCCTTTCTTTCCTAGATTTGGGTTCCTAGTTCCCTTTCCTAGAGGAACTTACATACTCATTCATTTGTATATTCTAAAAAGGTCTGTGCATATGAAAGTGTATGCGTGAGTGGGTAGATAGTCTTTCTACACAAATGAAAATACTTAAAAAATTTTTTTAATGTTTATTCATTTTTTTGATAGAGAGGGAGGGAGGGTGTGAGCGGGGGAGGGGCAGAGAGACTGGAGACAGAATCCAAAGCAGGCTCCAGGCTCCGAGCTGTCAGCACAGAGCCCGATGCGGGGCTCAAACTCACGAACCGTGATGTCGTGACCTGAGCAGAAGTCGGACGCTTAACCGACTAAGCAACCCAGACACCTTTTGAAAACAAGTTTTTTATATACTATACTTCACCTTATAATAAATTTTGGAGATTGTTCTTTCCCACATACACATATGCCTCATTCCATTTAATGGCTGTACAGATGGACTTTTAAAACTTATGTTGGAAAACTCCTTCCCATTATATCATACAGTAAACTCTGAAGGCCCACAAAGCACAGGTCCTTTTAAATATAAATTATAACTTAAGCTGTATAAGTAGGCTTCTTGCCCAGTGTGAAGCCCAGCACAGGGCTTGAACCCATGACCCTGCGATCAAGACCTGAGCTGAGATCAAGAGTTGGACACCTGGGGTACCTAGGTGGCTCAGTTGATTTAAGTGTCGGACTCTTGATCTCAGCTCAGGTCATGCGTTCATGGTTCATGGGGTTGCCCTAACAGGCCAACAGGGAGGAGCCTGCTTGGGATTCTCTGTCTCATCCTCTCTCTGCCCCTCTCCTCACCTGCCCACGTGTGTGCTCTTTTTTTCCCCCTCTCAAAATAAATAAATAAACATGGGTAAAAAGGGAAAGAATTGGACACTTAACTGACTGAGCCACCCAGGTGCCCCTAACTTAAACTATTTAAAAAAAATACTTTGATTTTAAAAGTAGTACTTTTTGCAGAAAGTTTGGAAGCTTAAGAAGTATAAAATGAAAAAGGTTTACAACAACCATCCAAAGGTGACTGTGATATCATTTTGGGATTTTTCCTTCCAGTCATTTTTCCTTTGTATTTTTAATATGGTACAGACATTTGTTAAAACTTATCTTGGAGCACCTGGGTGGCTCAGTCAGCTAAGCTTCAGACTCTTGCTTTTGGCTCAGGTCGTGATCTCACGGTTTTGTGAGTTTGAGCCCTGTGTTGGGCCCTGTGCGGCAGCATGGAGACTGCTCGGGATTCTCTCTCTGCCCCTCATTCTGCCCCTCTTCCCATCGTGCTGTCTCTGTCTCTCTCAAATAAATAAACTTAAAAAAATAAACTTACCTTTTTTGGAGCACCTGGGTGGCTCAGTCAGCTAAACATCTGACTCTTGGTTTTAGCTCAGGTCATATGTCAGGATTTGTGAGTTTGAGCCTTGCATCTGGTTCTGCGCTGACAGTGTGGAACCCGCTTGGGATTCTCTCTCCCTCCCTCCCCCCTCTCCCTCCCTCTCCCCTCTCCCTCCCTCTCCCCCTCTCTCCCACCCTCCCTCTCTCTCTCCCCCTCTCTCTGCCCCTGCTGCCCCACCCTTTCACTCAAAATAAACAAACTTAAAAACAAGTTAAAAAAACAAAACAAAAAACTTACCTTATCTTTTTTGAGCAGGTATATAAAATTTCATTAATGTTGGATACTTAAATTATTTTTCACTATTAGAAATAACATTGCAGTGCATATTTTTGTGCAGAAATCAGTTTTTCCAAAAGGTAGTGGAAGAACAGAAGTATTGGCTATTTTACTCTTTGAAATAGCAAATTCGCTATGTGAAAAAAAGTCTTAATTTGTATTTCTAGGATTAGTGAGAGTAAACTTTGATTTTGGTTTTGATTATTGCTTTAGATGTCTTAGGAATTACTTAGTCATGTTCGTATGTACATATTTAAATTGAAGTAGAATTGATGTACAGTATCAATATTAGTTTCAGGTACACATCATAGTGATTCAGTAGTTTTATACATTACCAAATGATCCCATGATAAATCTAGTTTCCATCTGTCACCATACATAGTTATTATAATATTGGCTATTATCAAAAAAGACAAAAATATATGTATTAGTTTTTTTAAATTATTTGAATGATTTTTCTTTTTTAATGTTTCTTAATTTACATATTTATTTCCATAGAACTCTTAACTGAATCAAAACAAACTAAAACAATTCTTTTTTTTTAAATTTTTTTAAATGTCTTATTTATTTCTTAGAGAGAGACAGCGTGAGCAGAGGAGGGTCAGAGAGAGAGGGAGAGACCCAGACTCTGAAACAGGCTCCAGGCTCTGAGCTGGCAGTCAGCACAGAGCCCGACGTGGGGCTCGAACCCACGAACTGCGAGATCATGACCTGAGCCAAAGTCAGATGCTTAGCCGACTGAGCCACCCAGGCGCCCCTCTTGAGGCTTTAATATAGATATTCAGATTCTACTACAAAATAAAGCAAAAGAGAGAATCACTCTTAAAGAATTCCTCATTCAGTGTCATCCTTCTATTAAGAGGCAGTACTATAGGAGGGGTGCCAGGGTGGCTCAGGCATTTGAGCCACTGACTGTTGGTTTTGGCTCCTGTAATGATCCTAGTTGTGGAATCCAGCCCCTTGTCAGGCCCCACACTGAACATGGAGCCTGCTTCAGATTCTCTCTCTCTCTCTCTCTCTCTCTCTCTCTCTCTCTCTCTCTCTCTCTCTCTCTCTGTCTCTCTGTCTGTCTCCCTCCCTCCCTCTCCCCCCCTTCCCTCTTCCTCTATCCCCTGCTCATGCCCTCTCTCTCTAAAACAAACAAACCAACAAACAAATATTAAAAAGAGGCAGCATTATTAGAAAAGTTAATAGTTGTAAGAATGATTTCTTTTTATATGTAATGTTAATTCATTATTAGAGTGTTACTCTTCAGTTGAATAATGTCTTTTTTAAATTTAGATTGGTTTCATCTGGAAAGTCAGGTTAATATAGTTTTTTTTTGTTATTAGAGGCACTGTTTCTTGGGCATTTTAATAGCACAGATGTTTACCATATTTTTGCCTCTGAGTTTTAATAGCTAAGTCGTTTCTACTGCTGAAGACCTTTTGTGAAGTTCAGTTTATATGGCCTATTTTATAGGTGACAGTGCTCGATCTCAAGTTTTGAGAGAGAAAGTAATTGAATTGGAAACAGAAATAGAAAAATTTAAAGCTGAGAACACATCTTTAGCTAAACTTCGCGTTGAACGGGAAAGTGCCTTGGAAAAACTTAGGTAAGTTTGCATATAAGTTGGGAAAAGGTACAGTGATTCACTTTTATCTTTAAGATTGTATCTAGAATATTTGAAACAAGTTTTGTCGATCCAGTAATAAAAAGGAAAGGAAGGGATACCTTTACCACACAAGAATTTATATATATTTTTTAACATTTATTTATTTTTGAAAGAGAGAGAGAGAGCAGGGGAGGGGGAGAGAGAGAGAAGGAGACACAGAATCCAAAGCAGGCTCTAGGCTCTGAGCTGTCAGCACAGAGCCTGAGCTACCCAGGTACCCCACCACATAAGAATTTTTTAATTAAAATGACCCATTGTGGTCAGAAATGTGTTAAAAGGGGAATTCTTTTAGTGATGAGTTCATAAATTGAAACTTGGAAAAGCATTTTGGAGCTGTGATTTCAATTGCTACCTTGGCCAATGCATTAATTTTCTAGGGCTAATGTAACAAAGTACAGTTCATCCTTGAACAATGCAGAGGTAAGGGGCTCCAACCCCCTGCACAGTCGAAAATCCACGTAAAACTTTTGACTCCCTAAAAACGTAATAGTCTTCTGTTGATTGGAAGCCTTGCTGATAGCAGTTGGTTAACACCTAGTTTGTTTTATGTGTTATATACATATACTCATGATAAAGTAAGGTAGAGAAAAGAAAATTTTAAGACAGTCATAAGGAAGAGAACATAGATTTATAGTACTGTACTATAAAAATTTGATTATGAGTGGGTCCATGCTGTTCAAACCCATGTTGTTCAAGATCAACTGTACACACACACTAGGAGGCTTAAAACAACAGGAATTTGGGGTGCCTGGGTGGCTCGGTCGGTTAAGCGTCCCACTTAGGCTCAGGTCATGATCTCACGGTTCGTGGGTTCGAGCCCCGTGTCAGGTTCTGTGCTGACAGCTAGCACAGAGCCTGGAGCCTGCTTTGGATTCTGGGTCTCCCTCTTTCTCTGACCCTCCCCTGATCACACTGTTTCTCTCTATCAGGAATAAAATATTTAAAAAAAATTTTTTTTTAAATAAAAAAGAGAAAACAACAACAGGAATTTATTTTGTCATGGCTCTGGAGGCCAGGGTCTGAGGTCAAGGTGTCCAGTGAAGCCACGTTTTTTATCCTGTCTTCATAGTATGTTGCTGGCAATCCCTGGCAGTTCTTGGCTTACAGCTAAACATTTAGGTTGTTTCTGCCTTTTGGTTATTGTGAATAATGCTGATAACATCAGTGTACAAATATCTGTTCAGGTCTCTAGTTTTAGTTCTTCTGGGTGTATGCCCAGGGTTGGAATTGCTGGATCATATGGTAATTCTATAATTAATTTTAATTCTATCCTTAATTTTTTGAGGAAATTCCAGATTTTTACACAGTGGCTGCATCAGTTGGCATCACATTAATTGATTTGATATGTTGAGCCAGCCTTATAGTCCAGGTATGAATCCCACTAGGTAATGGTGTAAATCCTTTTAATGTGCTGTTGGATTTGCTAGTATTTATTGAGGATTTTTACATCGTATGTTCATCAGGGATACTGGGCTGTAATTTTTTTGCGGTGTCACTGTCCGGCTTTGGTGTCCAAGTAATTCTATGCTCATAAAACGAGTTTGGAAGTGTTCCTTCTTTTTTCTGGAAGAAGTTCAGGAAGCATTGTATTAATTATTTTTTGAAAGTTTGCTAGAATTTACCTGTGAAGCCATCTGGTCCTGACCTTTTCTTTCTTGAGAGGTTTTTGATTTTTGATTTAATCTCCTTATGGGTCTGTTCAGGCTTCCTGTTTTCTTCTAGATTCAGTTTTGGTAGGTTGTATGTTTCTAGGAATTTATCTGTTTCTTCTAGATTATTCAGATTTAGGGATATAATTGTTCATAATACAATCCTTTTTATTTCTGGGGCATCTATTGTAACATGTCCTCTTTTATTTATGATTTTGAGTATTCTGTCTTTCTTAGTCTTCACAGGGATTTGTTGATTTCATTTTTTTTTGTTCTGAGACTTCCATAATGAGTGTATTGGTTCCTTTGTAGTGCTCCATAGATCCCATGGGCTTTCTTCACCCTTTTTCATTCTTTTTCTTTTTTCTTCTCTGACAGGCTAACCTCAGATTATCTGTTTTTGAGTTCACATTCTTTCTTCTGCTTGATTAAGTCTGCTGTTGAAGTTCTCTATTGTATTTTACACTTTAGTTGTGTATTCTTTAGCTCTAGAATTTGTTTGTTTTTGTTTTAGTTTTTTACGCCTTCCATGGGGCTTGAACTCCTGACCCTGAAACCAAGAGTTACATGCTCTTCTGACTGAGCCAGCCAGGCGTCCCTTAAGTTTTATTTGTTTAGTTAAAGTGAGTATTATGGTGTGTGTGCATTTTTTGTTTGTTTGTTCGTTTGTTTTTAATGATTTCTATCTCTTTGTTGAACTTGTGTGGGGTTTTTTTTCTAGGTATCATTGTCCTGATTTTGTGGAGTTGTATATCTGTGTTCTCTTGTAGTTTGCCCTTTAAAACAATTATTTTGAATTCTTTGTCAGTCAGCTCTTAGATTTGCATTTCTTTGGGATTGGTTACTGGCGCTTTATTAATTTACTCTAATTTACTCATTTCCTTTGGTGGTGTCACATTTGCCTAATTCTTGTGTTAATGTTTTTGCATTTGAAAGGGCAAAGACCTCTTTCTGTCTTTACAGATAGGTAAAGAACTTCTCCCGCTGGATCCCTGGACTGACAGTCTGTCTCCAGGATCAGAGTTGAGTGGGGGTGTTGTGTGGCTACTGCTAGTCCACTAATTGGGTCCCTAATTGGCAGGTCTGTTAACAGAAACATGGTGGGTGTGGTTCCTACCAGATCCTAGTTGGTCCTGCTTCTAGGACCACAGTGTAGCAGGGCTGAAGCTGTATCCTGGGGCTGCTTCCAGTCCACTGTTGAGTGTGCAGAATGGGTATGGCTCCTGCCTGCTTTTGAGCATCTTCCTGCTAGGCTCCTCAGTGTCCTGCTGAGTCCCTGGGTGAGCAGGACTGACTCCAGCACCGTGATAGAGCAAGGCTGGAGCCAGGTTACAGGACGGTTTCAGATTTTGTAGTCATGACTGAGGTCTGTGGGCCTTTTACCAGGGACACAGTTGGGCGTGGCTCCTCCTGGGTCCTTTGGCAGATGGGGCAGGAGTTGAGCCTACAGACAGACTGGGCTGTTTTAGGCCTGTAGCCAGGACCACATTTGGTTAGCCTGCCACTGGGACATGGGACTGTCTTCTCAAAGTGGCTGTCCTCAGTCTTAGGCTTCACTGGGGTTTCTCAACCTCCTCCTTGGGTCCTAGAGCTTCCACAAAAGCAGTTTATCTGTGGATGGCGGCCAGATTGTTGTTTGTGTAGGGAGGTGTGAGCCGGGGACACCCTATTCCACTATCTGGCTGGTGTCACTCTCTGTATGTTCTTAACAGAGCAACGGAATGCACCTGGATTATGACAGTTCCTCTGATCAACATTCTCCTAAGCTGAACACCAAAGTCCCTGCACTGGTCTGTAAGACCTGAATTCATCTGGCCCTCTGTTTTATTTGCTTTTTGACACTTTTTCCTGCTGTTCTGTCACTTGCTCACTCTGTTTTAGCTACGTGGCCTCCTGGCTGATTTTGGACACGTCAGACATATTCCTGTCTCCGGGCTTTTTGGCTGCGCTGTTCCTTCTTCTTGAGCTGTTTTGTCCATATATAATTGTGGCTGTTCTCTCAATTCTTTCTGGTTTCACTTCAAATATTATCTCAGCAAGATGATCCCGTACGTAATTTGAATCTCCTTGACATTTCCTACCCTCATTACTTGCATTATGTTTCTCCTTAACACTTCTCTAATGTGCCATATATTTTATCTTATTTATTATTCTCTGTCTCTCCCATTAGAATGAAAAACTTCATGGGAATAAGGATGTTTGCTTTTTACTGTGGTTTCTCCAGTACCTAGGGTAGTGCTTGATTCATAGCAGATGCTCAGTGAATATTTATTGGAGGAATGCTTCATGGAATTAATTGACAGTTTTCAGTACGATGGATTGAAGACAGATTCAGCAAGACCAGCAGCTCCTCCATTCCAGGCTGTCCCTGGTGTTCCATTTTGTACTACATGTTGATTATGCCATTAAGTTGGTCCCTTTAGGTGATAACATGGTTTGGTCATTTTAGGAAAGAAATTACAGACTTTGAACAACAGAAAGCAAAAGAACTGGCTCGGATAGAAGAGTTTAAAAAGGAGGAAATGAGGAAGCTACAAAAGGAACGCAAAGTTTTTGAAAAGTATACTACAGTTGCAAGAACTTTTCCAGATAAAAAAGAACGTGAAGAAATACAGGTATGCCAGTTCTTTGCTTTATACTTTTGTAATTTAGCAAGGATGACAGTCCAGCAAGAATCTCAGTTATATGATGTGTCAAAGAGAAGTTGCATATCGATATACTAAACATTCATTCTCTCCAAAAATAATCTGAGATACTACATGAAGAACATTTTTTGTAGTTTTGACTTTTAGAGTGAAAGATATCAGTTGTTTTCTTACTAAAGTCTTCCAAAAAAAAAAAAAAAAGAAGAAGAAGAAGAAGGAAGACTACAATGATGCCATCAATGACTTACTAAGCCAAGAGTTGGAAATCCACCAGTGTCATGTTGCTGATCTGTTCAATGCCCCACATACCAAGTAGTACTGTTAGTTCTGTACATTTATATGAATTGAAGGCCCCTAAACTAACTCTAAATCTTGCACTCTTCCTTTGGGTAGAGCACTTGCTCACCCATTCTTTCTCAGCGCTACATTTGTATGTTTTTCTCTAATAGTTACATTTCTCTTTCACTTATTGGTCTGACTTACTGGTCCTGTAGTAGAAATTTGCTTCAGTTATCTTATATTTGATGTTTTCCATAGCTTTCGGGCCTCTTTCCTCCCCGTTATTAATACCTGCAAACTCTAGCTGTTTATTTATTTATGCAATTCCAAAAAGTTTTCTTCTGCATGTTACTGTCCAATTTTCCCAGCACTGTTTGTTGAAGAGACTGTCTTTTTTTCCATTGGATATTTTTTCCTGATTGTCGAAGATTAAGTTGGCTATACGTTTGTGGGTCCATTTCTGGGTTCTCTGTTCTGTTCCATTGATCTGTGTGTCTCTTTTTGTGCCTGTACCATACTGTCTTGGTGATTACAGCTTTGTTATATAGCTGGAAGTCTGGGATTGTGATACTTCCAGCTTTGATTTTCTTTTTCAGTATTGCTTTGGCTATTCGGGGTCTTTTGTGACTCTACAAATTTTAGGATTATTTGTTCTAGTTCTGTGAAAAATCCTGGTGGTATTTTGATAGGGATTGCATTGAATGTGTAGGTTGCTCTGGGTGGTACAGACATTTTAACAATGTTTGTTCTTCCATCCATGAGCATGGAATGCTCTTCCACTTCTTTGTGTCTTCTTCAGTTTTGTTCATAAGCGTTATATAGTTTTCAGAGTACAGATCTTTTACCTCTTTGGTTAGGTTTATTCCTGGGTATCTTACAGTTTTTGGTGCTATTGCAAATGGGGATCACTTCCTTGATTTCTTTTTGTGCTCCTTCATTATTGGTATATAGAAATGCAGTAGATTCCTGTATGTTGATTTTTATATCCTGTGACTTTGCAGAATTCACGTATTCTAGCAATTTTTTCGTGGAGTCTTCCTACATAGAGTATCATGTTGTCTGTGAATAGTGAATGTTTGACTTCTTCCTTGCCAATTTGGATGCTTTTTATTTCTTTTCATTGTCTGATTGCTGATGCTAAGACTTCCAGTCCTGTGCTTCAATACTAATGGTAAGAATGGACAAACCTGTCTTGTTCCTGACTGTAGAGGCAAAGTTCTCAGTTTTTTCCATTGAGGATGATATTAGCTCAGGGTCATTTGTAGATGCCCTTTATGATGTTGAGGTATGTTCCCTCTATTCCTACTTTGTTGAGTGTTTTTATTAAGAATGGATCTTATATTCTGTCAAATCTTTTTTGTGCATCTATTGAGAGGATCGTATGGCTCTTGTACTTTTCTTTTATTAATGTGGTGTATCATAGTGATGGATTTGAGAATATTGAACCACCCCTACAGCCCAGGAATAAATCCCACTTATCATGGTGAATAATTCTTTTACTATACTGTTGGATTCGATTTGCTAGTATCTTGTCGACAATTTTTATATCCAGATTCATCAGGGATATTGGCCTGTAATTCTCCTTTTTAGTGGGGCCTTGGTTTGGTTTTAGAATCAGGTAATGCTGGCATCATAGAATGAATTTAGAAGTTTTCCTTCCATATCTATTTTGTGAAACAGTTTGAGGAGAATATATATTAACTTTTCTTTAAATGTCTAGTAGAATTCCCTTGGGAAACTATTTGGCCCAGGACTCTTGTTTGTTGGGAGATTTTTGATTATGATTTTAATTTCTTTGCTGGGTATAGGTCTGGTCACATTTTCTGTTTCTTCCTGTTAAAAGTTTTGGTAGTTTGTATGTTTCTAGGAGTTTGTCCATGTCTTCTAGATTGCCCAGTTTGGGGCATATAATTTTCTATAATATTCTCTTACACTTGTCTGTATTTCTGTGGTGTGGTTTCTGATCTCTTTCATTCATGGTTTTATTTGTTTTGGTCCTTTCTCTTTTCTTTCTGATAAGTCTGCCTAGGGGTTTATCACTTTTATTAATTCTTTCAAAGAACCAGCTCTTAGTTTCATTGATCTGTTCTCTGGAGTTTTTGTTTGTTTGTTTGTTTGTTTTAGTATCATTTATTTCTGCTCTAATCTTTAGTATTTCCCTTCTTCTACTGTCTTTAGGCTTTACTTGCTGTTCCTTTTCTAGATCCCTTAGATTAGGGTTAGGTTGTGTATTTGGGACTTTTCTTGCTTCTTGTGGTAGGCCTGTATTGCAATATACTTTTCTCTTACGAATGCCATTGCTGTATCCCAAAGGGTTTGGACTGCTGTGTTTTCATTTTCATTTGCTTTCATGTACTTTTTTATTTTATCTTTAATTTCCTGATTAACCCATTCATTTTTAGTAGGACGTTCTTCATGTTATTTGTGGTCTTTCCATATTTTTTCCTGTGGTTGACTTCAAGTTTCATTGCATTGTGGTCTGAAACTACATATGGTATGATCTCAGTCTTTGTGTGCTAGATGAAGGCAAATTTGTGACCCAGTTTCTGATCTATTCTGGAGGATGTTCATAGTGCCCTCAAACAGATGTGTATTCTGCTGCTTTAGGAGAAAATGTTCTAAATAAGCCCATCCGGTGCAGTGTGTTATTGAAAGCTGTGGTTTCCTTGTTGATTTTCTGCTTAGATGATCTATTACTGTAAGTGGTGTATTAAAGTCTCTATTGTTGTATTATGATGAATGAGGTTCATCATCATATGATGAAAAATTATGATGAAGAATTTTTTTTTCTTAAATAGTTTATTGTCAAGTTGGTTTCTGTATAACACCCAGTGCTCATCCCAACAAGTTCCCCCCTCCATACCCATCACCCCCCTTCCTCTCTCCCCCCATTCCCATCAGCCCTCAGTTTGTTCTTAGCATTCAAGAGTCTCTCATGGTTTGCTTCCCTCCCTCTCCCCAACTATTTTTCCCCTTCTTCTCCCCCATGGTCCTCCGTTAATTTCCTCCTGACCCACCTATACATGCAAACATATGGTATCTATCCTTCTCTGCCTGAGTTATTTCGCTCAGCATAACACCCTCAAGTTCCATCCAGGTTGCTACACATGGCCAGATTTCATTCTTCCTCATTGCCATGTAGTATTCAATTGTATAGATAAACCACATCTTCTTGATCCATTCGTCCGTTGATGGACACTTAGGCTCTTTCCATGTTTTGGCTGTTGTTGAGAGTACTGCTATGAACATTGGGGTCCATGTGCCCCTCTGCATCAGCACTCCTGTGTCCCTCGGGTAAATTCCTAGCAGTGCTATTGCTGAGTCATAGGGGAGTTCTATTGTTCATTTTTTGAAGAACTTCCACACTGTTTTCCAGAGGGGCTGCACCACCTTACATTCCCACCAACAGAATAGGAAGGTGCACATTTCTCCACATCCTTGCCAGCATCTAGAGTCTCCTGATTTGTTCATTTTAGCCACTCTGACCGACGTGAGGTGGTATCTCAGTGTGGTTTTGATTTCTATCTCCCTGATGATGAGGGACACTGAGCATCGTTTCATGTGTCTGTTGGCCATCTGGGTGTCCTCTTTGGAGAAGTGTCTATTCATATCTTTTACCATTTCTTCACTGGATTATTTGTTTTTTGGGTATGGAGTTTGATGAGTTCCTTATAGATTTTGGATACTAGCCCTTTATCTGATAGGTCATTTGCAACTATCTTTTCCCATTACGTCAGCTGCCTATTAGTTTTACTGATTGTTTCCTTTGCCGTGCAGAAGCGTTTTATCTTGATGAAGTCCCAGTAGTTCATTTTTGCTCTTGATTCCCTTGCCTTTGGGGATGTGTCGAGTAAGAAATTGCTGAGTTGAAGTCAAGGAGGTTTTTTCCTGCTTTTTCTTCTAGGGTTTTGATGGTCTGCTGTCTCACATTCAGATCCTTTATCCATTTTGAGTTTATTTTGCTGTGTGGTGTGAGATAATGATCTAGTTTCATTCTTCTGCATGTTGCTGTCCAGTTCTCCCAACACCATCTGTTAAAAAGGTTGTCTTTTTTCCACTTGGTACTCTTTCCTGCTTTGTCAAACATTAGTTGGCTGTATACTTTTGGGTCCAATTCTGAGTTCTCTATTCTGTTCCATTGGTCTATTTGTCTGTTTTTTGTGCCAATACCATACTGTCTTGATGATGACAGCTTTGTAGTAGAGGCTAAAGTCTGGGATGGTGATGCCTCCCGTTTTGGTTTTCTTCTTCAATATTACTTTGGCTATTTGGGGTCTTTTGTGATTCCATATAAATTTTAAGATTGATTGATCTAGTTTTGAGAGGAATTCTGGTGCAATTTTGATTGAGATTGCATTGAATGTGTAAGATGGCTTTGGGTAGTGATGACGGTTTAACAATATTCTTCCAACCCATGAGCATGGAATGTTTTTCCATTTCTTTGTGTCTTCTTCAGTTTCCTTCATAAGTTTTTTATAGTTTTCATCATACAGATCTTCTATATCTTTGGTTAGGTTTATTCCTAGGTAATTTATGGTTTTTTTGTGCAATTGTGAATGGGATCAGTTTCTTGATTTCTCTTTCTATTGCTTCATTATTGGTGTATAAAGATGCAACAATTTCTGTATGTTGATTTTGTACCCTGCAACTTTGCTGAATTCTTAGATCAGTTCTAGTAGGCTTCTGGTGGAGTCTGTCGGAAGTTTTCCTTCGATTTCTATTTTTTGCAATAGCTTGAGAAGAATGGGTATTAATTCTGTTTTAAATGTCTGATAGAATACCCCAGGGAAGCCATCTGGCCCAGGGCTCTTATTTGTTGGGAGATTTTTGATAACTGATTCAATTTCTTCACCAGTTATTGGTCTGTTCAGATTATCTATCTCTTCCCATGTGAATTTTGGTAGTGAGTGTGTGTTTAGAATTTGTCCATTTCTTCTAAGTTGTCCAATTTGTTGGCATAACATTTTTCACAGTATTCTCTGATAATTGCTTATATTTCTGAGGAGTTGGTTAAATTGTACATTTTCATTCGTGATTTTGACTGTTTGAGTGCTCTCTTTTCTTTTTGAGAAGCCTGGCTAGTATTTGTCAATTTTGTTTATTTCTTCAAAAAACCAACTCTTGGTTTCATTGATCTGTTCAATTGTGTTTTTGGATTCTATATTGTTTACTTCTGCTCTGATTTTTATTATTTCTCTTCTCCTTCTGGGTTTGGGATGCTTTTGTTGCTCTCCTTCTAGTTCCTTTAAGTGTGCTGTTAGATTTTGTACTTGTGCTTTTTCTAATTTCTTGAAATAGGCCTGGAGTGCAATGTACTTTCCTCTTAGGACTACCTTTGCTGTATCCCATAGAGTTTGGAATGTATTTTCGTTTTCATTTGTTTCCATATATTTTTTAATTTCTTCTCTAATTGCCTGATTGGCCCATTCAATCTTTAGTAGGGTGTTCTTTTTTTTTTTTTTTTTTTTTTNCCATTGCTGTAGGTGGAGTCTTAAAGTCCCCTGCTATTAGCTCATTCTTAATCATAAGAGTGTTTCTGTTTGTGATTAATTGTTCTATGTATTTGGGTGCTCCCATATTCGGTGGGTAGACATTTGTAATTGTTAGCTCTTCCTGATGGATAGACCCTGTAATTATTATAAAATGCCCTTCTTCATCCTTTGTTATTGTCTTTAATTTAAAGTCCAGATTGTCTGATATAAGTATAGCTATTCCAGTTTTCTTTTGACTTCCAGTAGCACGATACACATTTCTCCATCCCCTTACTTTCAATCTGAAGGTGTTCTCAGGTCTGAAATGAGTTTCTGGTAGTCAGTAAATAGATGGATTTTGTTTTTTGATCCATTCTGCTACCCTATGTCTTTTGATTTGAGCATTTAGTCCATTTACATTCAGTGTTATTATTGAAAAATATGGGTTTAGGGTTATTGTGTTCTTTGTGGGATTCATGCTTGTGGTGGTGTCTCTGGTACCTTGTGTTCCTTGCAACATTTCCCTCCTAGAGTCCCCCTTACGATTTCTTGTAGGGTTGGTTTAGTGATGACGAATTCTTTCAATTTTTATTTATTTGGGAAGACTTTTATCTCCTTCTATTCTGAATGACAGGGTTGCTGGATAGAGGATTCTTGGCATATTTTTTCTGTTCATCACATTGAAGATTTCCTGCCATTCCTTTCTGGCCTGCCAAGTTTCAGTAGATAGGTCTGTCACCACACTGATAGGTTTCCCTTTGTATGTTAGGGCCCTTTTCTCCCTAGCTGCTTTGAGGATTTTCTCTTTGTCCTTAATATTTTGCCAGTTTCACTATGATATGTCATGCAGAAGATTGATTCAAGTTACGTCTGAGGGAAATTCTCTGTGCCTCTTGGATTTCAACGTCTGTTTCCTTCCCCAGATTAGTTGGGGAAGTTCTCTGCTATAATTTGTTCAAAGACTCCTTCTGCGCCTTTCCCCTCTTTCTTCCTCTTCTGGAATTCCTATGATACGGATATTGTTCTGTTTGTATCACTGAGCTCTCAAACTCTCCTTTCATGTTTTGGATTAGTGTGTCTCTCATTTTCTCAGCTTCCTCTTTTTCTATAATTGTGTCTTCCAAATCACTTATTCTCCATTCTGACTCTTCAGTCCATGCATTAGGCACCTCCATTTTATTATGCATCTCATTCATAGCATTTATTAATTCATCACAACTATTTTTAAGCTCCATAGTCTTTGTAGCAATACCTTCTCTGATGTCTTCCATGCCTTTTTCAAGCCCGGTGAATAATTTTATGACTAATAGTTCTAAATTCTTGTTATGTTGCTTAGATCTGTTTTGAGCAGTTCTTTAGCTGTCAATTTTTCTTGGAATTTCTTTAGAGGTGAGTTCTTCTGTTTTGTTATTTTGGTTAGCTTTCTGTCTCTTTGTTAGTTGTGTTTTTTTTTCCCTTTGGTCTCTTGTTAGTTTTTAAAGCTTGTTGTACACTCTTTACCTGCGGGTACTGCTGTATTAAAGAGGGCTCTTTGGCTCTCCAGGGCCTGTCCGTTGAGGAATTGTTCTTTGAATGATGTCTCTTAGCCTCTCTTGTTGAGACTGTGGTTATTTTATTTCCCTACTCAGAGTGGTATTTGGGACTCTCCACCGTGTGTACTTTGGCTTGTTTCTTGAGGTAGCCCTGGAAAAGAAAACAGACAACACACAGGGAACAAAGGCACACAAACGCACAGACAAATCCAACAAAGAAGCAAACTGAAAGGGAAAAAGAAAAATAAGGGGGGGTGAGGGAGAGGAAGTAGGAAAAACAAATAATAGAAATAAAAAAGAAGAAAAGAAAAATACCCAAAAGACAAAGGACTGTCTAAAAGCATAAAACCAGAAATCCCAGCTACAGATAAAGAGCTGGGTGTATGCAGTGCTGATTGAACAGCATGTACAAAGAGAGAAATGACAAGGTGGGGAGGAAGCGAAATTGGAAGAGATATAACCAGGCAGAGAGACTAAGAGGCTTAATTCAGAGAAAGAGGAGAATATGGTAAGAGGCAAGGAGAAAGAAACAAAGATAATGTTACTGAGAGAAACTATATAGTCTGATTACTCC
This sequence comes from Crocuta crocuta, assembly GCF_008692635.1. Taxonomy (NCBI): domain Eukaryota; kingdom Metazoa; phylum Chordata; class Mammalia; order Carnivora; family Hyaenidae; genus Crocuta; species Crocuta crocuta. The sequence continues at coordinate 714,436 of NW_027531912.1, forward strand.
AGAGAGATAGAAAGGTATTGGTGGAGGTATACACTATACATCTAGAGAATGGATTAAATGTGACTTTTTAAGCAAACCAGTGACCAGAGTGCCCAGTTCAGCAGAGGGGAGGGATACAAATGAGACAAGGGAAAATATATCTGAAAAGAAAGAATTAATCTAGAATTAATCATGGTTGTGCATCCATGTTGATCTTGCCCTGGGCTCTGGTAAAAACAAAAACAAAAACAAAAAACCAAACAGCTCTCTAGCGGGGATGGGCGTGGTTTGGTGTAGGCGGGTCTTAGCCTCCACTGTGTCTCACAGGCTGCTCCCTGAGGTCCCGCCTTGGTGGTTGTGGGGAGAAAACTGGTGGCACCCCAATCCCTTCTCGAACCAAGTGTTGCAACTCACTCTTTTGGGTCTGATCTCCCTGTGCCACCGGGATAGCCAAGGTGGACCATGCTCTATATCCCAAGCCAGGCCTCGCTTCCAGATCTTAGTCCGCGTGCCCCAGTGATACCGCCGGAAATTGAAACCAGCAGGCCGAGTCCCCCCGAGCCGTTTCAAGCTGCCTCCCCACTGGGGCCGGAAGAGCGGCAGAGCAGCCTCAGGTGCCCCGCTTCCCCTCCCCTCCGGGTCAGGCTGAGGAGAAGTTTCTCCCAGCATCGCCTGGGACCAGTGTATCCGGTTCAAGGTCAGCTGGACAGCTGGAAACTGCTCCCTTTGTATCCCAAGCTGTGGCTTTTTCTCTTCTCCAGGGACAGGGACAGTTCCTTGAGCAGTTTCAGCCGCTCTTCCTTTTCCCCTCGACTCAACACTCTCCCCGCAAAGGAGGCTCCCTCCCCTCCCTCCGTGTCTCAGGTCCTGGCCCATTTCTATCTTCTCCAGTTTGCACTCACGCTATAAGGTTTTGTCAGCAGACTCTGTCTCATTTTCCTCCCAAACCCAGGATTCTGTAAGGGTTCCTATGGCTTCAGGCCTTCTCCGTGTGAGAGATGGGGGCGAGTGAGATGTATGGAGCTCCCTACTTCTCCGCCATCTTGCCTCCTCTCCTATCTGAGTGAGGTTTTTTATGTTGGTTATTCACTTATATATTTGGGTGCCACCAAGTTGGAGGCATAAATATTTATAATTGTTAGATATTTTTATTGGATAGACCCCTTAAAATATGATAGAATACCCTTCTGCCTTACTTGTTATAGTCTTTGGTTTAAAATTTAGTTTGAAAGAAGTATGGCTACTTTGTCTTCCTTTTGACATCCATTAGCATGATAGATGGTTCTCACTTTAAACCTGCAGGTGTCTTTAGGTCTAAATGAGTCTCTGTAGACAATATATAGATGGGCTTTGCTTTTTAATTTATTCTGATACCCCATGTCTTTTCATTGGAGTATCTAGTACATTTACATTCAGTATGATTATTGATAGATATGAATTTAGTGCCATTCTGTTACCTGTAAATTTGGTATTTCTGGTGGTATTCTCTGTTCTTTCTAGTCTTCCTTGCTTCTGGTGTTTTTTCCCCCACTCAAAGAGTACCCTTTAATATTTCTTATAGGCCTGGTTTAGTGGTTCCGAACTCCTTTTAGTCTTTGCTTGTCTGAGACACTCATTTCTCCCTCCATACTGAATGACAGCCTTGCTGGATAAAGTATTTTTGGCTGCATATTTTTTTCCCACTCCGCACATTGAATGTATCCTTCTATTCCCTTCTGGCCCATCACGTGTCTGTGGACAGATCTGCTGCAAACCTGATCTGTCTTCTCTTGTAGGTTAAGGATTTTTTTCCCTTGCCGTTTTCAGGATTCTTTCCTTGTCTTTGTATTTTGTGAGTTTGACTGTGATATGTCTTGGTGATAGCTGGCTTTTGTTGAATTTAATGGGAGTTCTCTGTGCTTCTTGGATTTTGATGTGTTTCCTTCCCCAGATTAGGGAAGTTTTCAGCTATAATTCGCTCAAGTAAACATTCTGCCCCCTTTTCTCTCTTTTCATCTTATGGGACTTCTGTGATACAAATGTTATTACACGTTAAGGAGTCTCCAAGTTCCTTAAGTCTACATTCATGATCCAGTACCTTTATTTCTGTCTTCTTATCAGTTTCATTATTTTCCATAATTTTATCTTCTGTATCACTGATCTGTTCCTCTACTTCATTCTTATTGTCATGGCATCCATTTGGGTTTACATCTCAGTTATAGTATTTTATGTTTTAAAGTTTATTTGAGAGAGACAGAAACAGAATGAGGGGGTCAGGGGGAGAGAGAGGGGGAGAGAGAGGATCCCAAGCAGGCTCTGTGCTAGCAGCAGGGCTCGAACCCACAAAACTGTGAGATACGACCTGAGTCAAAACAAGAATTGGTGCTTAACTGACTAAGCCGCCCAGGCACCCCTCAGTTATAGCATTTAAAATTTCAGCTTGACTAGTTTTTAGTTCTTTTATTTCTGCAGTTAAGGGATTCTCTAGTGTCTTCTATGCTGTTTTAAGCCCAACTACTAGTATTCTTATAATTGTGAGGTTTTTTTAATTCTAGTTCAGACATCTTACTTATGTCTTTTTTGATTAAATCCCTGGCCCTCACTTTTTCCTGTTCTTTCTTTTGGGGTGAATTCCTCTGTCTTGTCATCTTGGAGGTCAAAATAAAAAAGAGAAGCTAGATCCTAGGTGTGTTTGGGTCTGCTTGTTAAGAGAAGATCCAACAACAACAAAATAATAATACAATAAGAAATAAAAACATAGGGACACCTGGGTGGCTCAGTCGGTTAAGCGTTCCTGACTTCAGCTCAGGTCATGATCTCCTGGTTTGTGGGTTCGAGCCCCACATCAGGGTCTGTACTGACAGCTCAGAGCCTGGAGCCTGCTTTGGGTTGTATGTGTGTCATTCTCTCTGCCCTTCATCTGTTCCTGCTCTGTGTCTCAAAAATAAATAAATGTTGGGCCGCCTGGGTGGCTCAGTCAGTTAAGCATCCAACTTCAGCTCAGGTCATGATCTCACGGTTTGTGTTTGAGCCCCGCGTCGGGCTCTGTGCTGACAGCCAGCTCAGAGCCTGGAGCCTGCTTCAGATTCTGTGTCTCCCTCTCTCTCTGACCCTCCCCTGCTCACGCTCTCTCTCTTTCTCAGAAATAAAACAGTAAAAATAATTTTTTTAATAAATAAGTGTTAAAAAAAATAAATAAAAATATTAAAAAAATAAAAGCTTAAATAGCTTATTCTGGATCTGAAAAAACCCTGAAGGATTCTATTTGCGCTAGAGCTGAAGGTTTGCGCACTCAGCGCCCAGTAGACTTGGTGTGCGCCTGGGGTTTCTGCCGGTCTTCTGGGGGCGGGGCGTGCTGTGCTCATTCTCAGGTGAACTTGCCCAAGTGGAGATGCACCTGCAAGGTGCAAGGGGACGGGACTTGATGCGAGAAGCTCCAGCCTCGTTTTCTCTCTGAGGTCAGTCATTGTTGATGGGGGTGGACTGCACGGGGTGCAGATGGCATGGCCCTGCTCTCCTCTCCAGAGCAGGGGACCTGTGCCGTCACTCCTCAGGAAGCCCTCACAGAAGGACAGACAGTTACCTCTCCTGTCCTCAGCTTCACTCAGATCCCTGCCTTCACCCCGTGTCTGAGCCGTCCGTCTGCCAGGCCGCACAGCACTCCTGTGTTTTATCTCAGGCACAGTTGGTTTTCAAAACTCTAAACACAGCCCCCCACCCCCTCCAAACCCGGGTCCATGCTGATCCTCTGGGACGGGTCTCACTGTGCTGTGGCTGGGGGCTGGTTTGTCCCAGGAAACAGTCACGCGACTGTGCAGCATCTTGGAATTCGTGCTAAAGCACAGCAGGGAGCCAGCCCCAAGCACCGTTGCCCTTAGCCGGCATCTTTGTTCCATGTTGGTGAACAGGGCAGGTCAGTGGCGCCACAGGGTCTTTGTCTCTGGAGAGACAGTGCCATCTCCCAGGTGCACAGCCAGGAGTGGGAACTGTTGCTCTCCATGCGACCCAGGGCGTCTTCAGACCACGCTGCTCACTTCCAGGTCTCTGCGCTCCTTCCCCACTGGAGCACCGCTAAGTGTGACCCTGTCAACAGAGTGGACCTCGAAGCCTTCAGACTTTGTGCTCTACTGTTTATAAAATACTTGTGGTATTTTAACTCCTCTCGTTTTCCCAGTCAGTGGTTTTGGGAAAGAGTTTTCTTGTGCAGTCCCTTGTGCCTGTTCGTTCTCTCTCGCTCTCGCTCTCTCTCTCTGTCTCATTTCTCTGTAGATAATCCGGGCTCCCTCCCTTCTGCAATGCCTGCAGCTCTTTTCTCCCGCAAATCAGCTTTCCACAGCTTCTCTCTTCCATGAGGTGGTCATTTTTATACTTGTAGAAATGAAGCTCTGTGTTTTCAGTCCTCAGATGAAGTTCTTGGATGTTCAGAATGATTTGGTGTTTTTCTAGCTGAGTTTGAGGGATGAGGCAAGCTTAGGGTCGCCCTATTCCTCTGCCATCTTAACCGTTCTCTGCTGCCTTTTCTCAAGACGACAGGCCTGGCATTTCCTGCCTACTTCATCTTTGTGCCCATAAAACTCAGTTTAGCTGGAAGAAAAATGTCATGGGGAGAAGTCATGTTAAAATCGTGAGCATGAAACACAAGCGGACCTGTGTTGTTTCCATGCTGTTTTCTCCCCCGTCTCCCCCGCTCTCCTAGAGCACCATCCCATTCCTTCTCCCTCTTCTCAGGCCTCCTGCCCGTGGCCCCGCTCACCCAGGAAGACCCTGCTCTCCACACGGCCGAGAACTTCTCCCTGACGCTACCCTGGGTGCCGCCTTGGCATCCGAGCCCATGTGCTCTGCTCCCCCCCTTTCCTCAGATGGACTCTCCGTGCTTACGGGGAAGCCCTGCTTAGACCGCAGGCCTCACCCCTTCACCGCCTACAGCCCTGCTCCCGCGTTTCTGGCTTCTCTGTCTCACACCGTCCATTCTCCGCTCTGCTGAGTCTTGCCCTCAGTGCACACGCTTGCTGTTACTTCGTAAAATCGCTCAGCCTCTTACTCTGTCAGCCACAACCGTATTTGTTCCTTTGTAGCAAAACTCCTCGCGAGCGTCCTCTCTTTCAGCTGTCTCCAGGTGACACTGCGCGCCTGTCCTGTCTGCACAGGCGTCTTCAGGCTTCTGCCCACACCGCTGCTCTGAAACGGCTCCTGTTGGGTCTTCCGCCTCCCCCCATGGCAGCCCCGCGGGCGGTCCTCAGCGCTCCTGTGGCTTGGCTGTCAGCAGCGCGTGACTCGTTAGAACCTTGGTTCGTTTTACTTGCGGGATACCTGGGCTCTGGGTTTCGCTCTCACCTCGCTGATCGCCTTGCTGCCTCCTCTTTAGCCTAATGGTGGAGGCCACCCGGCAGGCAGGCCGTCCTGTCCCCCTTGAAGACCTCCTGTGGTTTCATGCCTTGTCCCTCACGTAAATCCCAGCCTGGACGCCCGGTGCACCGTCTGGTCTGTCTGACTGGCCCCTGGACGTCGTAGCTCCGCATGTCTCCAAGCGAGCGCCTGATCTTCCCTTCCCCGGCCGTCCCCGTCCTAGGTGGTGGCGGCCGACCTCCCAGATGCCCCAGCCGCAACCCTGCAGCCGTTCTCTTCTCTTTCTCCTACACTGCACGCTCTTCCGTCGGAAACCGGGCCCAGAACTGAGTTGCCATCTCTGAGTTAAAGGACTAGCTGGCCACCCGCCCTCTGCTCCCACCCTGTCTTTTCCATGGGTTCTTTTCCATGCAGCTGTCCGTGATTTTTCTGGAAGGATGCCAGGTCGTGTCCCTTCTCTGCCCATGGTCCCCCTGTGGCCCCACTTTTTCTTACAAGAGCCCCAGTTCTTAAAGTGGCCTCAAGCTCCTGTATGATCTGGGTTCCTTTACCCTTTCCCTGCGTCTCCTTCTCTGCGTCGTTCCTTCTGCCCTAGTTCGCTGGCTTCCGTGCTGTTCTCCACTGTGCCGGGCACCGTCCTTCCTGGTGTACTTGCTGCTGCATCTGGGACTTCTCTTCCCCTGGACGGCCGCGTGGCTCATTCCTGGCCTCCTCAGGTCTCTGTCCAGTGTCACCCGTCATAGTGAACATGGCGCTTCCTTTCCCTGCGCACCCCTCCCCCCTCCCTCCCTACAACATCCTC
>NW_027531912.1:720591-807008 GCF_008692635.1 Crocuta crocuta
ACAGTTCTCCCTGCAGTCTTGGGTTTCTTTGTGTCCAAGGACCCAGCACAGTACCTGACGAGGTATTTTAGAAATGGTAATTGCTGTTGAATTCTTTTTTAACTTTATTGAGGAGTAACTGAAAAATATGTGTATATATTTAAAATGTACAGTGTGATGATTTTATATGCATATACGTTGTGGAATAATTAGCAAGATCAAGATAATTAACACATCCGTCACCTTACATAGTTAACTCTGTGTGCGTGTGTGTGTGCGCGCGTGCGTGCTGAGAATGCTTAAGAATTGCTCTCAGCAATGACGTTGGCTCTCAGTGTACACAGAGTCACCGTGTTGTATTCTGCTCCTTAAAACATACTCCTCTTATAACTGAGGATTTGTGTCCTTTGACCTTGATCTCCTCATTTCTGTTTCCCCCAGCCTCTGGCAGCCACCACTCTGTTGTTGCTACGAAATTGATTTTTTTTCCTTTTTTTCCTCTAAGATTCTACATATATGTGATACTATACAGTGTTTGTCTTTCTCTGCTCAGCTTATTTGCCTAAATCCTTAACCTATTTAGACATATATGTTACCATGTTAGTATTAATAAATCTCTGCCTGCTGATAGCAATGCTTATCTTTTAGAAATTACACATTTATGGGGCGCCTGGGTGGCTTAGTCGGTTAAGCGTCCGACTTTCGCTTAGGTCATGATCTCGCGGTTCGTGGGTTCGAGCCCCGCGTCGGGCTCTGTGCTGACTGCCAGCTCAGAGCCTGGAGCCTGTTTCAGTCTGTGACTCCCTCTCTCTCTGACCCTCCCCTGCTCACGCTGTCTCTCTCTCTCTCTCTCTCCTAGAAATAAATAAAAAACATTTAAAACAAAAAAAAAATAAAATAAAATAAAATAAGTTTTAAAAAAAAAAAAAAAAGAAATTACACATTTATTAATTATACTCCACAATTTTATAAATATGGAGGCTGATGTTTAGGGAGGTTAATGACCTTGTTTCAAGAGCTTTCAAGGCACGTAACTGGGATTTGAGCCTTGATCTCACCTGAACCCAAAGTCCATGCTGTCTATGATGTGACCCCTCCCCCCACCCCCCAGTGTGCCAAGGGAGGTCCTTTGAGCCTGAGTCTCTTCCTGTCACCTGGCTGCTTTGTTGGCAGTTGTGAGGCTTACATGAGAGTGGATGGATATCAAGGTTTGCATGCATATTAACAAGCTCTTTAGGGCTCCTCTCTGCCTTCAGGCTCACATCAGGTGAGTCCTCAGGTGGTAGGCAATGAGATTTTGCTTCTGCCGGTTTGCCTTGCCTCAGCTCTCAGGCGCTCCCCATATCATGCACCCACATAAGCCCTGTAGGTGACGGATTTTTCCTTAGTTTTGACATTAGTCTTGAGTTTTATTTGTACAATTGCAAATTGCTTGTAGACATTTCTAGGAGTTTCTTCACAGATGTCATTTAGTCCATCTGAAACCAATCATTTTCTTAAAATCCACTTATAAGTTCCAAACAGAATCTGCTTTCAGGGCTGGTGACTTTGAATCTTTTATTCATCCCTTTACCTCAGCTCTTCCTTCATTTAGTCGTAAATTCCTATTAATTTTTTCTTTACCAAATAATCCCCCATTTATCTTTCTATTTCAGTTAATAGCTTAGTGTAGACCTTTGGTACCTCATGGCAGTGTTATTGCAGTGAACTCCTTAGTGGTGCCTTCTTCCTTCTGGAATCAGTTTTGTTGATGGTATGAGGTGAGTCTTTACTCTCAACTCCATTCCCTTTCTTGAAAAACTTGATGTTTTTGAAATGTGATTGACCAAGCCTTTCCTTTTCTGCTCTCTGTGCTAGGGCAGCACTTATGTTTTGATGATGTATCTCTTTTCTTCTATTGTGTTATTTTAATTCTAGTAATTTTTTTTTTTGAGAGGCTTTGAAACAGCAGATAGCAGATTTACAGGAAGATTTGAAAAGAAAGGAAGCAAAATGGTCAAGTACACATGGCCGTCTTAGAAGCCAAATAGAAATGTTGGTCAGAGAGAACACAGACCTCAGGGAAGAAATAAAAGTGATGGAAAGATTCCGATTAGACGCCTGGAAGAAAGCAGAAGCTACAGAGAGCAGCATCAGGATGGGTCCATGTGTGACTGCTACAAAAAAAGATGGGTCCATGGTAGGTGTGGAGCCAGTTTCATCATGTCAGGGAGATGTGAAATATTTGAGCCCTCAAATTTATAGAGCCGGAGCAGAGGAGGTGGGGAGGTGGTAGGGGACGTGATCAGAGATGTGGTGGAGGGAGGTGGGTACAGAGGTCATTAGGCCTTAGTCAATTCCTGTAAGCACTTGGGTATTTCCTCTGAGTGAGAAGGCGAGCTGTGGAGGGCTATGGTTGAAGAGGGAGCCTGATCCTTTATTTTAGTAAGTTCACTCTGTCTGCTCCTGACTGGAGACTGAATGGGGAGGAGAGGGGTATAGGCACAATTAGGAATACCAATTAGGAGATTTTACGGTAATTCACACCAGAGATGACAGGGGCTTAAGACTGTGCGAGTGGCAGTGGAGGGCTGAGAAGTGGACAGAATTTATTGATAAACTGGTTCTTGGGTGTAACAGCAAGGAAGGAGTCGAGAATGGCTTCCAGTGGGGTGCTTGGGTGGCTCCGTCAGTTCAGCATCCGGCCTCTGGTTTTGGCTCAGGTCATGATCTCACAGTTTTGTGAGTTTGAGCCCTGCATCGGGCTCTATGCTGACAGTGCGAAGCCTGCTTGGGACATACTCTCTATCTCTCTNAAGAATGGCTTCCAAGTTTAGTGTAGTGGTTTGGCATAATAGAGTTTCCATTTATTGTAAGAAACCACAAGAAAAGAGCATGTATTTCTTGGGAGCGTGGATATTAGGGTCTCGGGTTTAGATGGGGTTAGTTTGAAATGCCTGTTAGCCCTCAGGTAGAGATGTTAACTGGGCAGTTATGCACGTATTAGAAGGTCAGGTTGGAGCTAGAAGTTTAGGGGTCATCAGGATGTGTGGTAAAGCTTTGGGCTGGCAGAATTCACTGAGTGTGAAAGTGTGGGTAGTGAAGAGATCCACGTACTGAGCCAGAGTGTGAGAAGGTGGGGCGTGGGGGGGTGGGAGGGGAGAAAAGTTGTCAACCAGAGAGGATGGAGTGAAGGAGGCCAGTGTGCTGTCCTGAGAGCCAAGTAAAGATAGCAGTTCTCAGAGGAGAGAATGGCCAGTGATATGAAAGCTGCTGCTACGTCAGATGAGGGCTGAAAATTGGTCATTGGATTTACCATGTAGGAATGTGTGGAAGATAAAAGCCTGACTAGATAAGAGAGAATGAAAAGTTTCAGACAGAGAATAAGAACTTTGTGGAGACATTTTGCACTTAATGGAAAGAGAAGGGGTAGTGGCTGTAGGGAAAGTTGTTTGTTTTTAAATGGGAAAATTAAGAAGTGTTTCTCTATTGATAGAATTGATTCAGCAAAGAGGAAAATGCCAATGCAGGAGAAGGTGGGAGCATTGTTCACGCAGCATTCATAAATGAGAGAAGGGGGGATTTCGGGAATGGAGGGAGGGTCTGGCCTTGGCCAGAAGCATAGACAACATGTGGCTGGTAGCAGAAGGGTGCAGGCATGGACCCCAGGCTCAATGTGTGGCATCTCCTGGTAGGAAGCTCCCTCCTAATGCTAACATTGTCAGTGAAGTGGGAAGCTTGGTCACCAGCTGAGAGTGAAGAGGTAGGAGGTTTGGGGAGATGAGAGAAGGAGAGTGAAAAGCAAAGGGATTAAGGAAGTGTGGTCTGATTCCTGGGCTGCTTTGGGAGCCCATGTAGGTTAGAGATCATATATTCCAGATGAGAATCGTTTGCATTATTTTCTTGTTCAGCATTTTGGTTGTAAGGTGGTGGAGTTACATTTTAGAAGTGTGGGATCCAGGTGAATACCACAAAGTGAGTGAAAGGCATGGAAGTCAGCAGTATATGCAGCCAGAGTCACTGCAGTGAAGCCTTGTTTAAGCTGCATAAGGCTATAAGGTTTTGAGGGACATAGAAAATCTATATGGATCAATGAATTGTAGGACCCTGTATGTGGGCCTGTGAGCATTGGTGGAGTTTAGGGTATTAGAGGAATGAAATAGATACAGAGTGAGAAGAAAATGTGGTTTTCCCTACCTCCCCAAATCTTTTATTATAACAGCTTCCCCAAATAGAGACATTTGAAAGAAAAGTAGGATGAACATCTGAATAGTCCCCTAGATTCAATCATTGTTAACATTTAACCACTTGTGTATATGTGTTTTGCTGCACCGTTTGAAGCTAATTGCAGAAATCGTGACATCTTACCCCAGAATACTATAGCATTTTATTAAATGGCGTTGGCTTTTTGAGTAGACCAGGCTATTTTGTAGAATTCCCCACATTCTAGATTCAAAGGCGTTGAAATTGAGATTTTTACAGTTCTTGATAATTGCAGATATCGATGATGTCTAGTTGTAGAGTTTGTCCATTGGCGTGCATGGCTGAGGTAGGGTAGAGGCGGTTAGGAAACTGAAGCTAAGGCGCTGGAGGTGTCCCCTGGCCGGGTGAGTACTTGCTGACTGAGCTGTGGATGTGAGACACAGAACTGGTTAGGCAGGAGAGAGGTTTGGTTGGACTCAGGGATGGGGAGCAAGGAAGACCTACCTCTACCCTGCCTCTAAACCTAGGGATGTGAATTCTGAGGGTGTGAAACTTCCATCCCTAGGAGGAGGCAGTGGGGAGCCATCTCAGTGAGGAGCTAGGGCTCAAAGTGAGAGCAAGATGGTGAGGAAAGTGTTCACGAGGCTCAGAGTGAGAGCAAGATGGCGGGGGACGTGTTCACAGGAGAGGCAGAGATTTGGGGGTTTTGCAGATGTTGAGGAGTAACTGCCTTCTTTGGCTAATCTGGTAACAGTTATAGAATCCTTTGATGTTACCTGTTATGCCCTCACTTGAAGAATGAATATACAGTTGACCCTTGAGCAACATGGGTGTGAACTGTGTGGGTCCACTTGCACACAATTTTTTCAATAAATACAGTGTGGCACTGTAAATAGATTTTCTCTTACGTATGATTTTTTTTTAAGTTTTTAAAGTTTTAAAAACTTTTATTTATTTTTTAAACATTTTATTTATTTTTGAGAGAGCGCAAGCAGGGGTAGGACAGACAGAGAGGGGGACAGAGGATTTGAAGGGCTCAGCACTGACAACTGTGAGACTGACGTGGGGCTTCAACCCATGAACCGGGAGATCATTATCTGAGCCGAAGTTGGAGGCTTGACCGACTGAGCCACTCAGGTGCCCCCCGAATGATTTTCTTAATAACATTTTCTTTTCTCTAGCTTACTTTATTGCAAGAATACAATACATAGGGGCACTTGGGTGGCTCACTCAGTTAAGCATCTGACTCTTGATCTCAGGTCATGAGTTCAAGCCCCACATTGGGTTCCATACTGGATATGGCGCCTACTTAAAAAAAAAAAAAAAAAGAATATGGTATATACTACATATGACATACAAAATATGTGCTAATCTGCTGTTTCTATTGTTAGTAAGGCTTGTAGTCAACATTCAGCTATTAGTTGTCAAATTTTGAGGGAGTTGGAAGTTATACATGGATTTTTGTTGTTTAGGGCCATCTGTATTTCCAAAGATGGGTGTGTGTTGTGTGTATAGTTCATTCCTAACAGCTTGGTTTTTTGTTTGTTTGTTTGTTTTTTAATTTGTTTTTGAGAGACAGTGCAAGCAGGGGAGGGTTCAGAGAGAGACGGAGATACAGAATCCGAAGACAGGCTCCAGGCTCTGAGCTGTCAGCACAGAGCCTGACGCAGGTCTCAAAACCACAAACCACAAGGTGATGACCTGAGTCGAAGTTGGACGCTTAACTGACTGAGCCACCCAGGTGCCCCTCTAATAGCATGTTCACTCTGACCTGTAGTGATGATAAATGAAAGCAACATAAACAAACAGACTTAAGCCATTCTCCTTGCAAGCTGAGTTTTAGTTTCACTGATTGTACTAATATGTGGACTAGCACTAATTTTATATTCAAAATTATCTCCTACTATAGAATTCATCAGTTCGATTACAAAAGAGTCAAATTTCTTCAGGAACCCAGGTAGAAAAATACAAGAAAAACCATTTGCCGACACAAGGTAAGAAGTTGCATGATACTTATATAAAATATTTCAGGAATTTATAGAGAACTTACACCTAATATAAGAAGTAAAACGTAAAATATCATTGAAGCCCCTATGTATTCTCTCCAACTTACTTCCACCCTGACAACATTCCTTTGCTTGTTTTTCATTCTTTTACTACATTGTGTCCATAAATTAATATAGTGTTTTTCTGTGTATCTCTCTACAATTTGCTTTTTTCTCTCAATATTTTGAAACCCACATTAATACATATAAAACTCTAGTTTATTGATTTTAATAGCTATATAGATTCCATGTATATTTGCTACAATTAAGTTTTCCTTTCAGTGGAGTTCATGTTTTCACCCAGTTTGTCAATAGAATGAATATGGCTGCAGAACATATCTGTCATGGGAGTTTCTCCAGAATACATTTCAAGAGTAGGATACTGGGTCAGACCAGCTTTGTGCTACTGCAGGAGATTTTCCCTTTGCTCTGCAAAGTGGTTTTGCCAGGGTTTTTTTTTGTTTTTGTTTTTGTTTTTTCCCCATCAACAGAATATGCTTTTTATGCTTACAACCCTTGACCTGGTCAGACTTTAAGATTGTGGCCAGTCAGATGGGCATGAAATGGTGGGTTAGTATAATTTTAATATGCATTTCTCTGATTTCTTGGTAAGGCCATGTGAGCATCTTTTTGTATATTTAATTGGCATTTGGGTTTCCTCTTTTGTTTATTGCCTGTTCATTTCTTTTGCCCATTTAAAATTTTTTAGGGAGAGGCTTCTCTTTATTGAAGTTATTCTGCATACTAATCCTTTGGCAGTTACAAGCACTGCCAAGATCTTTTCCCAGTCTGGGTTTAGCTTTTCGGTTTGTGTTTTTTATATACATGTTTTTCCTTTTAATACGGAATTTATCAATCTTTTTTTATGACTTTAAGAAATCCTTCTCAATCCTTAGTTCACAAATGTATTATTTTCTGTCTTTAACTTTTGTTTTCACAATCAGATTTTTAATCTACCTGGAATTTTTAGAAATTATTTTCATGAATTGAATTTATAAAAGTAGATACAAATTATGCAGCTTGATGGTTAGAAAGGAAATAATTGGATGAGTTCTAGCAAGATAAGGAGAGTAGCAGCACCCCAGAGCTGTCCCCTCCATGATTGTATTATGTTGCCTATCTTTGTAGTTTCTACTCTTACAGGTGCAGCCCTAAAAAAGTGCTTTGTTTTTGAACTTTCTGATTAGTTATATTGTATGTATCCTGTTGTCTTCTTTTACTGTATATTGAGAGTCATACTGATCTGCAACTCTAGTTCACTACTTTTCACTATAAGGCAATTTGAATGTTTATGAATATATTATAATTGACCTGTTGATGGTTAAATTTTTTTTTAAGTTTGGGATGTTCAACAATGAAGCTGTGAACATTTTTAAACATCTCTGGTTACAAACATTCATTTCTCTAGGGCACGTACTGCAGTTACTGGGTAATCAGTAAGAATATCTTTAACACTCACAGATTTTGCCAAGATATTTTCCAAAGTGATTTTACTGTGTAACCCTCAAGGTAATGTGAGTGCTTGCATTGCTCCACACCTTGTTGATACTTGGTATTGTCAGACTTCAGTTTTTTGCCATCTGGTATGGATGAAAACTATGTCATCATGGTTTTGATTTGCATTACCGGGATTACTAAATATGTTAAATACCATTGCCTATGCTTATTACCTATTTAGATTCCCTCTTGGAGAAAAACTGGTCAGGTCTTTTACTCATTCTGTGGTGTTGTCTTTTTCTTTATTGGTTTGTGGGGGATTTCCTCTGTTGTAATCTTGTAAGAGTTATACACATTGCAAATATCTTCTTCCAGTCTGTGGCCTGCATTTTTACTCCTTATGTTATCTTTTGAGGAACCAAGACTTTCTTTTTGTTGTTAAAAATGTATTTGATAATTGACATTGTATAATTTTAAGATATATAATAATGTTGATATAAGTATTTCTATATTATGATTGCCAGTGTAGTGATAATTAGCACCTCTATCATATCACATAATTATACCTTAAAAATTTTTTCTTAATGTTTGTTTATTTTTGAGAGATAAAGCATGAGTAGGGGATGGCCAGAGAGAGAGAGGGAGACACAGAATCCAAAGCAGGCTCCAGGCCCTTTGCTGTCAGCACAGAGCCCGATGTGGGGCTCGAATCCACCAACCGTGAGATCATGACCTGAGCCCAAGTCGGAAACTTAACTGACTGAGCCACCCAGGCGTGCCTTATTATTGTATCTTTTTTTTTTTTTTAATGTTTTATTTATTGCTAGGAGAGAGAGAGAGAGAGACAGCGTGAGCAGGGGAGGGTCAGAGAGAGAGGGAGTCACAGACTGAAACAGGCTCCAGGCTCTGAGCTGGCAGTCAGCACAGAGCCCGACGCGGGGCTCGAACCCACGAACCGTGAGATCATGACCTAAGCGAAAGTTGGACGCTTAACCGACTAAGCCACCCAGGCGCCCCGCCCCTGTATCTTTTTAATGGTTGAAGAATTTAAGATCTATTTGCTTAGCAAAATTGTTGATTGTAATACAATATTATCTATTTCACTATACTGTTCTTTAGTCTCTAGGACTTATTTAGTACTTATTGCAGGTTTGTACCCTTAAACATCATCTGCCCTTTTCCCCAAACTCCCACTCCCTGGTAACCAGTTTCACTCTCTTTTTACAAGTTTGGCTTCTTTAGATTCCACTTATAAGTGATATCATACAGTATTTGTCTTTCTCTGACTTATCTCACTTAGCATAATGTCCCCAAGGTCCATCCATGTTGTTGCAAAAAGCAGTATGTCCTTCTTCCTCATGGCAAAATAATATTCTATTGTGTATATATATCACATCTTTATCTATTCATACGTTGATGGGCACTTAAGTTGCTTCCATATCTTGGCTATTGTGAGTAATGCCGCAGTGAATATGGGCTTCAATATCCTGTTCTCGTTTCCTCTGGGTATGTACTCAGAAGTGGAATTGCTGGATCATATGGTAGGTCTATTTTTAATTTTTTGAGGAACTTCCATATTATTTACCATAGTGGATAAACCAGTGTACATGACCAACAGTGCATAAGGATTTCCTTTTCTTCACATCCTTGCCAGCACTTGTTATCTCTTGTCTTCTTGATGATAGCTTTTCTGGCAAGTGTGAAGTAATATCTTGTGGTTTCGATTTGCAGTTCCTAGATGATTAGTGATGTTGAGAATCTTTTCATGTACTGCTGGCCATTCACATGTCTCCTTTGGAAAAATGCTTATTTAATTCCTTTGTCCATTTTTCAGTTATTTTTATTTTGCTATTGAGTTATAGGAGTTCTTTCTGTATTTTGGATGTTACCTCTGCAAAAGTTTTCTCCCATTCTGTATGTTGCCTTTTCATTATGTCAGTTGTTTCTTTTGTTGTGCAGAAGCTTTTGATTTTTGATTTGTTGATTTTTGCTTTTGTTGCTTGTGCCTTTAGTGTTATATCCAAGAAATCATTGCCAAGACCAATGTCAAGGAGCTACTTCCCTCTTTTCTTCTAGAAGTTTTATGGTATCTGGTTTTATGTTTACGTCTTTAATCCATTTCAGATTAATTTTATGAGTGGTCTAAAATAGAGATCCAATTTTACTTTTTTGCATGTGTTCAGTTTTCACAGCATCATTTGTTGAAGAGACTATCCTTTCCTTGTTGAGGGTTCTTGGCTCCTTTGTTGAATATTAACTGATTGTGTATATGAAGGTTCAATTCTGGGCTTTCTAGTCTGTTCCATGGGTCTGTGTGTCCTTTTTTATGCTGTACCATACTGCTTTAATTACTCTAGTTTTGCAGTATGGTTTGAAATCATGAATTGTGATGCCTCCAGCTTTGTTTTTTCTTAGGATTGCTTTGGCTATTTGGGGTCTTTTGTGGTTCTATACAAATTTTAGGATTCTTTGTTGTGTGAAAAATGTCTTTGGTATTTTGATGGGATTGCATTGAATCTGTAGATAGCTTTGGGTAGTATGAACATTTTAATTCTTCCCAGGAGCATAATGTATCTTTCCATTTATTTGTGGCATCTTCAGTTTCTTTTATCAGTCTTACAGTTTTCAGAGTCTAAGTCTTTCACCTCCATGGTTAAATTTATTCCTAGATATTTTATTCTTGTTGATGTATTTGTAACATAAAATTGTTTTCTTAATTTCTCTTTCTGATAGCTTGTTATTAGTTAATAGAAATTCAGCTTGTTTCTTTAATTTTTATATTCTACAGCTTTTATTAGTTCTATAAGTTTATTTCATTAGTTCTAATAGATTTTTTGGTTGGGTCTTTAGGATTTTCTGTATTTGGTATGTCATCTGCAAAGAGTGAAAGTTTTGCTTCTATCCAAATTGGATAAGTTTGGATGCTTTTAATTTCTTTTTCTTGCCTATTGGCTGTGGCTAGGACTTCCAATTTTATGTTGAATGAAAGTGGTAAAAGTAGGCATCTTTGTCCTGTTTGTAATCTCAGAATTTAGCTTTTAGCTTTTCACCACTGAGTGATAGTTAATGTTCTTTTCCTTTAACCTTTATACGATAGTTAAGTGAGTAATACAGCATCCTTTTGTAGAATTGGAGTTTTCTATATTTGATTATAAATTTTTGGGGGCGCCTGGGTGGCTCAGTCGGTTAAGCGTCCGACTTCGGCTCAGGTCATGATCTCACGGTTTGTGGGTTCGAGCCCCACGCTGGGCTCTGTGCTGACAGCTCAGAGCCTGGAGCCTGCTTCAGATTCTGTATCTCCCTCTCTCTCTGACCCTTCCCTGCTCGCTCGCTCGATCGATCGCTCGCTCTCTCTCAGAAATAAAGAAAACATTAAAAATTTTTTTAAAACAATAAATTTTCCATTTTTACCATTGTGTTGTTTGCTTTTACATGTTTTCACACTGCTGATTGGCATCTTTTTGTTTCAGCTTGAAGAGTTGTTTTCAGCATTTCTTGTACAGCAAGTGATTAAACTCCCTCTGCTTTTGTTTATCTGAGAAAGTCTGTATTTCTCCTTCATATCTGAAGGATAACTTTACTGGACATAATATTCTTGGCTGGCAATTTTATCCTTCCTCACTCTGAATATATCGTTCCACTGTCTCCTGGTCTGTAGAGTTTCTGCTGAGAAATCCACTGATAGCCTCATTTGGTTTGGTTTGCGTTTTTTTTGGTAGGTTACCTTTTTTTTTCTTCTTCCCTTGGCTGCCTTTAAGATTACTTATGATTAAGTTTTGACAGTTTCATTATATCTTGGAGAAGGTCTTGCATGAAGTTCATAGGGTGTCCTATTAGATTCATGGACTTTGTTTGCTCAAGTCCTTACCCAGGTTTGAGAGGTTCTCAGCTATGATTTATTTTATTTTTAAAAGTTTATTCATTTATTATTTCTGAGAGAGAGAGAGCAAGCGAGCATGTGCGCAGAAGTGGGGGAGGGCCACAGAGAGAGGGAGACTCAGAATCCAAGGCAGGCTTCAGCTCTGTGCTGACAGCTCAGAGCCTGATGCAGGGCTTGAATTCATGAACCATGAGATCATGACCTGAACCAAGGTCGGATGTTTAACTGACTGACCACACAGGCGTCCCTCAGCTATGATTTCTTTACTCTCTGTCCCTTTTCCTCTCTTCTTCTGGAACCTAATTCTTCACATATTTGGCCTTGTGGTGGAATCTCATAGCTCTTGTTGGCTTTCTTCACTCTTTCTTAATCTAGTTCCTATTCCTTTTCTAACTGTATTATTTCTGTATTCCTCTTCTCCAAGGCACTTCTTTCTCTTCCATGTGTTCTGCTCTGCTATGGATGCTCTCTACTGCATCTTCATCTCATTCATTGAATTCTTCAGTCCAGGATTTGTTTAGTTCTTCTTTCTTTCTTTTCTTTTTTTTTTTAATATTTTTATTTATTTCTAGGAGAGAGGGAGAGAGAGAGAGAGACAGCGTGAGCAGGGGAGGGTCAGAGAGAGAGGGAGATACAGACTCTGAAATAGGCTCCAGGCTCTGAGCTGGCAGTCAGCACAGAGCCCGACGCGGGGCTCGAACCCGCGAACCGCGAGATCATGACCGAAGTGAAAGCCGGACGCTTAACCAACTAAGCCACCCAGGCGCCCCTAGTTCTTCTTTATAAGTTCAGTCTGTTTTGTAAAGAATTCTTGTTCATTAATTTTATTCCTGACTTCCTGGAATTGTCTTTTGAGTTTTCTTGTAACTTGTTAAATTTCTTCACAAGAGAAATTTTGGATTGTTTATCAGATTGTTTTATGCTTTTGAGCTTTGTTTCTTTTCGTGATGCCATATTTCCTTGATTTTTTAATACTGTTTGTAGCTATGGACTTCTGCTTTCCCATTTGAAATAGCAGATACGTTCTCAGTTTTTATGATTTCTTGGTTTATAGTTCACCAGTCTAGCTGTTAGAAACCATTCTTCTGTATCCCAGAAGGTGGTATAATAGCTAAAATTTGTAGTTATTTCCCTGCTCACCAACTGTGGCCTATTTTCTGAGCATGCTCCCTGCTTACTGGATCTTGCTCTCTTAGATGGAGTTGGGAGGGCACACATGGAGCTGGCAGCAGAGTTAGGAGAGGTGTGGGTTTAGCGCTTGGCTTGAGGGTGCCCGTGGGCCTGAGGGAAGATCCTTGAGGGGGTTACTACCAGGGGTTTGTGGGTAACTTCCTGTAGAAATGCTGAAGCAGACTGCAGGAACCACGTTCCTTTAGTGACCTTTGACATTCTAGTATCTTTCCTTTCCCAAGTCAGAGGGGAGTCTTTCTCAGAAATCTGGGTGCTGTTGGAGACAGATGTTTCTTTACCCACAACTCATGTAACTGGCTTAGCTGGGGAGTCACTCTTTGCTTTTGCTTGCTACCACCTACTTTGGAGAGGTTGTTACTGCTACTGCCAAACAACTTAGCGTGCCGTGTCTCCCTGGGGAGGGGAGCAGCTCTGGCAAGTTCCTTCTTTTCTGCATCCAAACTCATCTCTACCCAGTTCCAGTGGCATGCTGAACTTCCCCTCAGGTGGACTAGATTTCTGCAAATTCTGTTTTGCCTGTGGGGATCCACCAGGGTTCGGACTCTCTGGGTTTCTTTTCCAGTCCTGGTGAGTGGGATGTGCCGGGTTCACTAACTCCCTTGAATCTGTGTCCCTTCCTGAGGTCTTATTTTTGGATGCCCAGATCCCTTGGTGTAAGGTGCTGAGGTACTTTCATTTGGTTATGAATGTCCAATTAGTTGTTTAAAAAGGGAAGGAAAAAAGGAAGGACTTCTACTCCATGATGCTTGATGGTACCGTACCTTACAGTTCCCTACAGTTCCCAAGATTCGTACTTAATGTTGGTGAATTTGTTGTTTTGTTTTATGGGTCGCGCCTCTTCAGTCCTCCCTGTCTTGAGGTCATAAGCCTATTCTCCTGTATTGTCTATAGTGCTGTTCTAGCTGCTTATTAAATAATATAATCTTCTTTCCCAACTTTGATAGAATATGTAACTTTATAAGGTATATTTATACTCAGAACAGTGAACACAGACTCAGGAGTCCGAGCTCCATGCTCCTCACATTTCCTGCTCCTTCCAGGGGGTCTCTGCTTACAGGCTTCAAGTTTCTGCTCATGAACAGCTTGAAAGAACAGTTAAGCTTGATAGGATTGAATCCTGGTTTGCTTTGTTAGTTGACAACTTTGGCACATTATTTAACCTCAGCCTCAGTTTCCTTACCTATAAAATGGAAATATTAGTCTTTTCTATGGAAGATGGTTGTAAGATTTAGAAGTGAGGTAAAACAGAGCTAACTTTGCGCATGGAAGATACACACAGTTGTTCTTTATCACATCAAAACAGAGCACTTCTTTCATCTCCAGAACTCCTCTCCCATCTACCCATTTGCCCAAGCCAAATGCACTCCCAGGGACATCTAATCTAACTAATCCTTCCGATGTTGATATCTTCTGAATCGATTAAGTAGGTTGAGCCATACGAAACTGCTGATACTCAGCTGTTTGGAACCTATCAGTGATTTAACACAGAGCAGGCAAAACATCTGTCTCCCCGGGTGCCCCATAAGCCTTCTCAGGTGCCTGCCACCCGCCTGAATGGACGCCGCTTCTGCTCTTCTCTGCTGTGTTCTCTGTGTAGCCTCCAGTGGCACACACTCCAAAACTTTCAAATCTGGGGCATGTTTTTAAATTATTTTAATCTTTATTTCTGAGAGAGAGAGAGAGCACAAGTGGGGGAGGGACAGAGAGAGAGGGAGACACAGAATCTGAAGCAGGCTCCAGGCTCTGAGCTGTCAGCGCAGAGCCCGACGCGTGAGATCATGACCTGAGCCGAAGTCGGACACTTAACTGACTGAGCCACCCATGTGCCCTGGGCGTGTTTTTAATATGGCCCTTTGGCACATAGGAAGAAAATATTAGAACATCAGTATATTTTTTAAAATTCACCTTAATTTTTTGTTGGTGAGTGTGTGTGTATAGGTTTATTCTATAACATATGTATTACTAATATAGTCTGTGATTGGTATGCTGATCATAATCTAAAAAGTTTAGACCACAGCAATTACATATGGATTTTAATTAAATACCCAGTTATTTTGTCAAGCAAAATACTATATTCTTGGATGCCTCTATCATACCTACCCTACACCTAACCTATAACTAAAGTCCTTGTGATTATCTCCAAAATACCTTTGGATTCATCTGTTAGGTTAGCTGAGCACCTGTCTGTTCCTCCACATTGTAAATTCTCAGAAGATATATATTGTCCTTGTCTTTCTTGGGTCACACTGGATTTAAGTGCCTAAATAAATATTTGAACTTCTATAATGAACGCCTATGAATTAGTAAAGAAAAATATTAAGACTTCTTAGCTAATGGGTAAAGGATAGTAGTTCACAAAAGGATATGAACTAAGGAAATGTTTCACCACAGTATTAAGTAAATTTAAAACTTTCAATTAAATATGAAAACTAACTTCGACAATTATATTCTAACAGGTAATCCATTTCGAAGATCCAAGCCTGTGCCTACTTGTGATTTAGGCAGTTCGGATAAGGGACAAGTAAATATCTTTTTCTATATTTAAACAGATTCCTGAGACTTGAAATTGCTTAGTTAACTGACTTAAGTTTCTAAACCATTTATAAAAAAGGGTTTTACTTAACATTGTAAATGTTTTTTACATAACACCAAATGCTAGCCATCGAATCCTGTAATAGGAGAATCTGGCATTTGGAATTAAATATGAGTTTTAGCTGCTTGAAACCTTATTATCTGACCTTTATGACAGATTAAAGAGAGCCTCTTGTCCTTACAGACGGCGTCACCCAGGGAGCCCCCGGAATCAGTGCACCTGTCAGAGCCTGAATATAAAGAAGATGACAAAAAGGAGGAAAAAGAAGAAATCCAGGAAGAAATCAGTCATCTTGATGGAAAGGTGAAACATTTTTTTAAATAATGAATATTATAAGAAATAAATTTAGGTTAAAGTAGACTTGGAACACTTAAGATTCTAAAATAATTGCTCTTTAAGAGCACTCGGGCCTCAGAACTTCAGTTCCTTGGGGGAGGGCCTCAGCGTGAGTCTTTGGACCCCCACAGACATTCAGCTGCCCTTTCTAGTTCAGGGGCACGGCGAAGGAGGGAGTACAGTTCTTTGTTTCAACTCTGTTTCTCTAAACATGGCTAAAAAGCCTTTGGAATCCTGGGTACTTTTTAAAAGCCTCTGTTCTAGGCCTTACGCTTCCTGCAGCCTTTCCATCCATCGCTAGCTGCACAGTGTTATTCTTGTGCCGAGGAAAGGTTTTGAGCAGGGAGTTGCCTGGCTGAGGGGTCCAGCTAGGAGTAAGAATGAAAAGGGAAAGGGGACATGAAGAGGTTTGTTAGCAGGAAGGGAATGAGGTAGTTTTTCCTCAGGTTTACAGAAAATTTACTTTTCTGAATACCTTAGTTTGACCCATTTTAATGGAAATGATAAGGCCAAAATTCACTGGTAGTCTTGAGGAGTGAAGAAGGACAAAATAACAGTCAAAGAAAGTAATTAGACTTTCCCACCAACAATTTATTATACTAAAGCAGAGTTTGTACAGGAAATTTTTTTTTTTTAGAAGAATTCCAGTTAATAAATGGAAAAGGAATGAGAAAACTCAAGAATCATCACTTTGCAATCTCTAATTGAAATACAGGACCGAGGCAGTAGTCCTGAATAACCACTGAACCCATAGAGGAGAGGTTGATGGGGCTTCGTGGCAGATCTAATGTTAACTCAGCTGATCCTGAGTTCATGAGGACAGCAGGGGACTGTAGCTATAAGCAGCTCTCAACAGTTCCTAGAAAGTGTTCTTGTCCAAATAATTCAGCCAGAATTTAATCACACCTCTAGATGTGACTCCTGGTTTTTTCCCCAGGAAGTATAAGGGTATATGAGAACATGTTAGATGACACCATAATGGGAAAGCAGTCAACCAAATTCAGAATGTGGGAAATTTTACATGGTTAATGACCCAGTTCCTTTAATAAGTAACTGTCATTAAAAATGGGCAGGGCAGGGACTGTTAAAAGGCTGAGATTTAAGACGTATATATCAAGTGTTGTATATGGACCCTGTTTTGATCTTGATTCAAATAAACTGTAAAAAGCCTTTTTTGTGCATTCGGAGAAAACATGGATGGTTACAATATGATAAAGGAATTACAGAATGTTAGGGGCAGCAATGATTTGGTTATGTTAAAACCCATTCTTAGGTCAACTGGTTTTACAGGTGAAGAGCTACCTATAGTATAGGAGGATTAGGAGGAACTTAACGGAGGACCAAGGGGGAGAAGAAGGAGGGAAATAGTGGGGGAAAGGGAGAGAGGCAAACCATGAGAGACTCTTGAATGCTGAGAACAAACTGAGGGCTGATGGGGGTGGAGGGGGGTGATGGGCATGGAGGAGGGCACTTGTGGGGATGAGCACGGGGTGTTATATGGAAACCAACTTGAGAATAAACTATTTGTAAAAAAAAAATAAAAATAAACTCCGCAAAAATGAAACTGAAAATGACACAAACAAATGGAAAGATACTACATTCTCATGGATTGGAAGATTATTATTAAAATGTCTGTACTGCCCAAAGCAGCCTGCAGATTCAGTGCCGTCCCTATCAAAATACCAACAGCATTTTTTGCAAAACTAGAATACTAAAATTTGTATGGAACCACAAAAGACCCTGAATACCCAAAGCAGTCTTAAGAAACAATGTTCAAGACACACTACAAAGCTATAGTAAGGAACCAGTATGATGCTGGTACAAAAATAGACACCTAGATCAATGGGACAGAACAGACAGCGCAGAAATAAACCGATGCCTGTATAGTCAGTTAATCTATGACAAATGGGGCCAGAATATCCAGTGGGGAAAAGACAGTCTCTTCAATAAATGTCCAGGAAAACTGGACAGCTACCAGCAAAAGAAGGAAACTGGGCCACTTTTTATACCACACACAAAAACAAAGTCAAAATGGATTAAAGACCTACATTTGAGACCTAACACCATAAAAGATCTAGAAGAGAACACAGGCAGTACTTTTCTTCACATTGGACATTGCATTTTTCCAGATATGTCTCCTAAGAGAAACAAAAGCAAAAATAAACTTTTGGGACTGCACCAAAATAAAAAGCTTTTGCACACAGAAAGGGAACCAGCAACAAAACAAAGGGCAGTGTATTGAATGGGAGAAGATACTTGCAAATTATATATCTGATAAGGTGTTAATATCAAGCATATATGAAGAACTTACACGACTCAACATCCAAACAACAAATAATCCAGTTAAAACATGGGCAGAGGATGTGAACATATTTTTCCAAAGACGACATACAGATGACCAGCAGACACATGAAAAGATCTCAACATCACTCATCATCAGGGAAATGCAAATCAAAACCACAGTGAGCTATCACTTTAAACCTGTCAGAATGGCTAAACTAAAAAAAGACAAAGCGTTGATGAGGATGTGGGGAAAAAGGAACCCTTGTACGCTGTTGATGGGAATGCAAAGTGGTGCAGTCACTGGAAGCAGTATGGAGGTTCCTAAAAAAGTTTAAAACAGAACTACCGTTGGGGCGCCTGGGTGGCTTAGTCGGTTAAGCATCCGACTTTCACTTAGGTCATGATCTCGCGGTTCGTGGGTTCGAGCCCCGCGTCGGGCTCTGTGCTGACTGCCAGCTCAGAGCCTGGAGCCTGTTTCAGTCTGTGACTCCCTCTCTCTCTGACCCTCCCCTGCTCACACTGTCTCTCTCTCTGTCTCCTAGAAATAAATAAAAAACATTAAAATATATATATATATAAAACAGAACTACTGTATGATCCAGTAATGCCACTACTGGGTATTTACCCAAAGAAAACAAAGACACAAATTTCAAAAGATACATGTGCCCGTATGTTTATTGCAGCATTGTTTACAATGGCCAATTTATAGAAGCAAACTAAGTGTACATTAATGGATAAGGTGTGTGTGTGTGTGTGTGTGTGTGTGTGTGTGTGTGTGTACACAGGAATACTAGCCATTAAGAAAAGATGTGATCTTGCCATTTGCGACTACTGGTATAGGTCAGACTAAGTACCACATGATTTCACTTATGTGGAATCTAAAAAATTAAGCCAAAAGCAGATTCAGGCCAGTAAATACTGAGAATAAACTGATGGTTGCCAGAGGGAAGGGGGTGGGAACGGACAAAATGTGTCAAGGGGAATAGGAGGTACAGGTTTCCAGTTATGGGAGGAGTCAGTCATGGGGATGAAAGGTGCATCACGGGGAGTAAGTACAGGTGATGGCATTGGAGTAGTGCGGTTTGGTGACAGATGGGAAAGCCACACTTACAGTGAGCAGAACAGAATGAATAGACTTGTAAAACCACCATGTTGTAAACCTGACACTAATATTCTGTACAGTCCAATACTCTAAAAAAGAGAACTCAGCAAAAAATGGGTTTGTTTTGGTAGAATAGGTGACAGAAGAATGGTGGGGTGTTGATACTTGGGAGTTTATTAACTTTTCTCCTTTTGTGACAATGTTGCTTATATTATGAACGACTCCAAAGTAGGCAATTTGGAAAAGAGTTACGGACATTTTTGTCATATGGTCTCAGAAGGAAGTCTCTCCCATTGATCATCTTGTTTCTTTTTATAGATAGAAAAGGTTTATAAGAATGGGTGCCATGTTCTGTTGTTTCCAAATGGAACTCGAAAAGAAGTGAGTGCGGATGGGAAGACTGTCACCGTCACTTTCTTTAATGGTGATGTGAAGCAAGTCATGCCAGATCAGAGAGTGGTAGGTTTCCACAGACGTGTTTTTCTCCATGGCTTAAACATCTCTAGAGAAAAGGCATACTGACTTTGTGTCTTTACAGATCTACTACTACGCATCTGCCCAGACCACTCACACTACTTACCCAGAAGGACTAGAAGTCTTACATTTCTCAAGTGGACAAATAGGTAAAAACCTGCTCTGCCCTCTCCTAATAAAATAGTTTCCCTTTTTTTAAAAAATAAGGGGCGCCTTTGTAACTGAGTTGGTTGAGTGTCTGACGTTGGCTCAGGCCGTGATCTCAGTTTGTGATTTTGAGCCCTGTATCAGGCTCGCTGCTGTTACCACAGAGCTGGCTTTGGATCCTCTGTCCCCCGTTCTCTCTGCCCTTTCTCCGCTCATGCTCTCGCTCTCTCTCAAAAATGAATAAACTTTTTTAAAAAAATAGGAAAAAAAATCTTTTTTAAACAGAAAAACACTTTCCAGATGGGAGAAAAGAAATCACGTTTCCTGACCAGACAATCAAAAACCTATTTCCTGACGGACAAGAAGAAAGCATTTTTCCAGATGGTACAATCGTAAGAGTACAAAGGTAAGATACCTGTTAAATTCGCTTCTAGATTTGCCAATTTTCAACTTCTATTTCCAAGTGAAATTTTAAAGTCATTCAGAATGTATGTGAGTTTAGCACCGAGCACAGATACACACTTTGAGAGCAGGTGAAGAGTTTTCAGCGTTTGGAGTTTAGAACTAGTTAGTTAGAGATGTATAGGTTCTAATCTATATTCTATAGAAACTTAAAGGAAGTCTGTATAGCACATCACGAAAGGGGAATGGCAGGTTTCTGTAGAGAAATGAATCTGGTGAAACTTGAAAATAGTGAATAAGACACAAAGAAGGAAGGCTGCCTGGTCAGATTTTAAGAACAACCAAGCAGTGGCAACAGTATTTGAATTAGACGGTGTCTCTCTTCTCTGGCTCCTATTTTGATTTGCTGGATCTCCTTGTCCTAGCTTGACTAGCATTTTATTCCTTGGCCTCCCTGACTCCATTTTTCAAAATAAAACCTCTTTCTCCTTCTGAGTGTTCCATCTCTTGAAGTTAGAGAATTCTGCGTAGTGACTTCAGTCCGCAGCACCGTTTCTCGTACCACCACGCAGGTTTGTCGGGCCCGCTGTCCCACTTTACACCCTCCTCTCCTAGGACGTGTGTGCGTTTATCTAACTTGAATTCGGTGATACACGGTTAGCAAAAAAGAAGAAAAATAAAGCTAAACACTAATTCAGATAATGTAGGAACTTCTTATGGTCATGGTAGGGTTCGCCCTGAATACGGTTTGAAACGTTCTCTGCTGCTCAAATACCAATCTCTTCTAAAATTTGCCATAAATCTTATCCGTACATTATACTCTGAACAATTTCAGAAACTTTTCCATCTTTTTTTTAACTCTCATGTTTGAAATTTTCTATAGTAAGAGGAGAAAATAATATGAAAACCTCCATGTACTTCTCTCTCCCTCCTCCAACAATTGTTAACTCATGGCCAGTCTGTCTTTTTTCATCTAAACTCCAGCAAATCCCAGATATTAGTTCATTCAGGATTATTATATTAGTTCATTTTTGATTTCTAGCCATGGTTCTTCAACTTCACTGCGTATTAGTCAGTTTAATGGCTGACTTCGGCTCAGGTCATGATCTCACAGCTCGTGGGTTTGAGCCATGTTCGTATTGGGCTCCGTGCTGACAGCTCAGAGCCTGGAGCTGCTTCGAATTCTGGTCTCCCTCTGCCCCTCCCCCACTCGCACTCTGTCTCTCAAAACTGAATAAACAGTAAAGAAATAAAAAACCCTGAAGTGGTGGCTCCGTTGCAGAATGCTGGGCCACATGCCAGTTGTTTGCGTTTCTAATGAAGTCTCAGGGCCGCATGTGATGAAGCAGGGGCTCTCAAAATGACTTTTAAGTCTAACACTTAAGTGTGGCACAAAGCTATTACATTCACATAAATCTGAGAAGTAACCAAGAACCACCGCGTGAAGTGGTAATTCACAATCTGTAAACCTAGCTCTGTTTCTGACAGTGCATCATACTTGTATTTAGGGGTTCAGTTTGGATGTCCTGCGTGCACATCGAGCAGTCCACTTGGGATTAACTGCTTCTTTGGTGTCACGGCTTCTGAACAGTCAAGTCTGACCCTTTCCCTTCCCGGGAACATAAACTCTTTACTCCAACCTGATAAAGAGCAAGGCCTGCTAATAACTTAGGGAAAAAAATAAAGGTCAAAACTGAAAGCTGTATTTTAATACAATGCCCAATTTATCTTAGATGCAAAATACGTGTAAAGTTAAAAAAACAAACCTAAGCATTTTGTAGTTTCACTATATAAATTTATTAAAAACTTTTCATGGGCACATTTTTTTTTAATGTTTATTTTTGAGAGAGAGACGGAACGTGAGCTGGAGAGGGGTAGAGAGAAAGACACAGAATCACAAGCAGGCTCCAGGCTCTGAGCTGTCAGCACAGAGCCCGAGGCGGGGCTCGAACCCACGAGCCATGAGATATGACCTTATCTGAAGTCCAACACTTACCCGACTGAGCCACCCAGGTGCCCCACTTTTCATGGGCACATTTAAGTGCTAATTTGATCTTTGGAACTAGCAGCCTGCGGTAGAAACAGGATGGAAAGAATTTGCAAAGAAGGTATATTGTGCAAGGAAAGGACCACAGGAGACTCAGAGAGAGAACTGTCAGAATCAAAAAGCCACTTTTAGATCATTTTCCTGTTATATATTTAATATAAAGAAATTAAATTCTATCTTAAATTTACAGAGATGGCAACAAAATCATAGAGTTTAATAATGGCCAGAGAGAACTTCACACTGCTCAGTTCAAGAGACGGGAATATCCAGATGGCACTGTTAAAACTGTATATACAAATGGTCATCAAGAAACAAAGTACACATCTGGCCGAGTAAGAGTTAAAGACAAGGATGGTAATGTTCTAATGGATACAAAATTGTAATGATCTTGTATGTAACTAATCATGAAATAACACTAACTTGATTTTCTTGTCAAAAAATGTACATTTCTTGTGGATTCTCTGGTTTAATTTATATAGAAGTGGGAAAGATTATGTTTGGATTATAAAATAAAACATCAGAGCTTCTTATATTCTTTGAAATGTACAAGAACAGCTTTCATTTTTAATTCACTAAGGAAAGAGACTGTAAAAATAATGAGCCACTTACAATAGCACAGATTTTTCATGAGCACATCAGCCATAGAACAAGGACTTGCACAGAAATTTTACTCAGGGAATAAGAGAACGTCTGCAGTCAGAATATACGGTGTTCAATTAGTACTAAAATTAAAGCATTATATCTACTATAATCAAAGCATTTTATCTACTATAGAGGTTCTTAAATTATAATAGAATGGGAAGTTAAAACCGTGAATAAATACAAACAGGTCAAACAACAACACAGGTAGAAGAGTTCATTGTGTGAGCAGATACTCACAGGAGGAAAGTTACAGTGAGGGTGTGTAAGTGGTCAAAACGGGACACGTGAGGAGGGAGGGTGTGTGAAAAATAACCAGCTCGTGTTAACTGATCAACTACCAGTGCCCTGATGTTATAACCCATAAACCTGTAGGCTGACAGAAGCAAGATGTCCTTGAAGGAAGGGCAAGGCACCTGTGTGACTTTACGTGTACGTACAGGTTGCTGTAGTTACTACAGTCATATTAGCAGTGATGTGGTTTTTTAAGAAGCTAAATGTATCAATTCCAGGTGATTTACGAACTGACATATGAAAAAAGTTGCAAACTTCTCAAAGAAAACAAAGAGTTACATATATTATCTCAGGATAGAGAAGGATTTTTAAATGAAGCACAGTGGAAACTTTGACGTAGACGTATGAAAAATGTGTCCAAAGGTATCACAAAAAAGGATAAAAGATAAGCCATAGACTAGAAGATATATCTACTTGACAAAGGATTAATATCCAGAATATGTAAAGAATTCCTACTGATGATTACAAACAACACAAAAATGGACAAAGGATATGAAAAAGCAAACAAGTAACTGCTAAACCAGTGAATGCTTACTGAAATAATAAGATCCCTTTTTATACTAGTATCATATACTGATCACACCACATGTTGCCAAGGGACTCAGACTACTGGTGGTAGAAAATGGAGTAAACCCCCTTCTGGAAAATAATTCCCTCATGACCTAGTAATTTCCACTACAAAGTGTATATACTAGAAAACCAATAACATGTACACATATTTGTAACTGAGAAAAAACTGGCAACAACCTAAATATCTAGCAACAGAATTATGTGCACAGACAGAAGAGTAAAAGTGAATGAAATGGAGCTCTGAATACCAACATGGATAACAGTGCTAGTGAGAAAATTAAAGATGCGATAGTGCATGCATTAAAAAATATACACAGCAGTACTGTGTCTTGCTTATGGATGCATTCATATGCAGTAAAATAAGAATGTAAGAACAATAAACACCAGATTCACAATAGTGTGCACGTCTTCAGGGAAGTGGATGATGGGGGGACGGTCACTATAGGAGCCTCCAGCTGTTCTAAGAAGGTCTTGCTTAAACCGAATATATATTCGTTATAAAAAACAAACTATTTTTATGTGCCTAAAATACTTGATTTTGAAATTATTGTAAAACTAGAAAATACTTGAAAGCAAATATTTATTAACGATTTTTTCGAACAACTCCTAATATTTTAACATGTAAGAGGAAAAAAAAAAAAGGCCAGCACAACTGCAGAACAAGTCAAGAAAACGGCCTACATGTAACAGAAAACCTTCTTCTGGGCCGCTGTAGATGCTGTCCCCCGGGCCTGAAAAACAAAATGCATGTTATATAGAACCTTTGCTTCATTTAATGTTCAAACCAGTTACTGAATCGCTTGTTACATTTATGTGGATGAATACACAGCTGGCTACCCAAGTACTTCAGCAGCTTTATGAGGACCTGGACTGCTCGGCAGTGTTCTGTGCATGCCCTGTCCTTGCGTGCCCGTCCCCAACAACTGTCTGGTACTCTGAGTGTCCTGATCGCCATCCAAGCATTCTTATGCACGCAGACCCTCTCTGGTTCCGGTACTCAACAGGTGCAAAGGGCATACGAAGAAGTCTGGATGAGAGTCCTGTTGAGCTTTGCGGTTATTCTTTGAGACATCAAGGAGAGTCCAAAGATGCTTTCATGGGCAGTGTAGTATTAATCTGCACAATATTAATTACAAGCCTTATGCTGGTCATAAGGGTAAACAAGAAGTCCTGAAACTTACATCACTCATCTCGGTCTGCAAGCCCCATTTCTACCAATGACATATGAACTGGATACTGTTCATCTTGATATAATGTCACTATTTGCTCTGGTGCCTGAGCCTAAAATTAAAAGATAGTTATCAGGAAAATATAATAATGTCTTTGCTGGTTTTTCTCTCCTACATCTGGACTATAAACAGGAAGGAAAAGGCATTCTCCAAGTTTATTAATAATTTATTCTTCAAAAAGGTATTTGTGATGGTTTCCTATTAAATCCCATCCTTTCCATTCTTATATTGTATTTAAAGTTTAAGCCTTTCCAAAAGTTTACCTAGATTGAGCCAATGGGCTATAACACTCCATCCCTATTAAAATTCATTTATATTCTACCCATATACCTTTATGTATAAACTGACCAAATTTTGAGTATTATTCATGGAGGTCAATAAATATGTTTATCTGTAAGAATACTTACTGTGTTTCCACTGGCTTCCTGAGAGGAACTGTACATAAGCTATTTACACTACTCTGCGCACACAGAAGCATGGTATGTACCTCTAGAGGTTTTCAAAACATACTTTCTAGTTGTTTCATTAAGAGCTCATTCTGGTCAGAGCCAGTACATCAGGAATCCCCAAACCCTGAATAGGCTGGACTAGGCTGAATTAAAGAGAGTTATTTCCATTCAAAGGGGTTGTTGCTACACCACTCCAGCTGAGTGCCATTTTGGAAAGGACCCAGGATTCCTGGAATTTATCATATTTAATCAGAAGTTAGAAACACAGAATTTGGGGGGATAAAATTTTCCAATTTTAAACACTGCACTAAGTAAAACAGGTTCAGGCCAGATTCTCCCTATGGGCCACCCCTTTATGGCATGTTAATCCTCTAAACAAAGCATTTTTACATTAAACATGATCTGGACTTTATTATTTGAACCTTTTTTTTCCCATTAAGGTGTTATATGCATGATATAGGTGTGGTGTGTGTGTTGTGGTACATGTGTGTGTATGGTTTATGTGTTCTGTTGGTATGTGTGTGGTATATTTTGGTGTGGCTTTTTGTGTTATATGTGGGTTATATGTAGTTTGTGTGTGCTGTATATATATATTTTTTAATGTTTTTATTTATTTCTGAGAGAGAGACAGCATGAGTAGGGGAGGGTCAGAGACCAAGGGAGATACAGAATTTGAAGCAGGCTCCAGGCTCTGAGCTGTCAGCACAGAGCCCGACGTGGGGCTCGAACTCACGAACCATGAGATCATGACCTGAGCCAAAGTCGGATGCTTAACCGACTGAGCCACCCAGGCGCCCCAGTATGTGCTGTATATTTGGAGGATGTGATGTTTATGCTGTGTGTATGGACTGTGTGGTATATATGCTCTGTGTGTCTGGTATATGAGCAGTGTGAGTGGTTCTGACTGGTGCATGGTGTGTTTGTAGTGTATGTGTTGTGTGTAATGTGTGTGCATTATGTGTGAGATACTGCATGGTGTATCAAATGTGTATGTGGTATATACTTGTGTGTGCAGTATATGAGTGGTGTGCATGATGTTTAAGTGTTGGGTGGTATGTTTGCATGGCAGGTATTTGGTATGTGTGGTGTGTAAATAGTGTGTGTCAAGTGCAGTATGTGTTTATATTTCCTATGTGTTGTATGTGTTGTTTTGTGTGCTGCCTTAGTGTGTGGTTTATGCTGGTGTCTGTTGTGAGTGGTGTGTGTGTTCCATCCAGTGTTGTGTTGGTTATGTGTGGTACCTATGTGGTGTATGTATGGTGTGTGATTGATATTTCTGTAATGTATGTTGTATATCTGGGCTTTTTTGTGGCATATGTGTGCTATGTTTAGTGTGTGTTATGTATGTGATTGTGTGTGTGGTATATGTGTACTGTGTCAGGTATGTGTGGCATGTGTGTGTGATGTTTTTTGTGTGATATATGTGTGGTGTTTGTGTTATATGTAGGGTAAGTATTGGGTGTATGGTATTTATGTGTGGTGTATGTATAGTGTGGTACATATGTGATGAATGGGTTGTGTGTGCAGTTCATAGTATAAATGTGTTGTGGGTGTGATGTTTGAATGCTGAGTGATGTATTTGGTTGGTGTGTACTGAAGGAGTATATGGTGTTTGGGTAATTTGGTTGCAATATATTTTGTGTGTTTTCTCTGTAGTGTGTGTTGTGTATTTCTCTGTATTATGTGTGGGGTGTGAGTGCTGTATATGCGATGCAGGTTACTGGTGGTGTATGTGTGGTGTCTGTGTTAAGTGTTTGGTGTTTTTGAGTTGTTCATGTGCTGGTTATGTTTGGCGTCTCTGGTGAACGTGTGTGTGAATGGTATTCTTGTTGTGTGGGATGTATGTGGTATGCATGCTATTTGTGGTATTTGTGTGTCTTGTGTGTTTTGTTTGTGTAATTCTTGTGTATATTTCAAGTGGGTGTGCAATGTGTCTTGTGTGGTATATGTGTGCTCTGAGTGGTTTTTTATGATGTGTGGAGGTCTGTGTAAAAGGTCTTTGGTATGTATTCTAGGATGTGTGTTTTCTTGTGTGGTATGTGGTGTATGGGTGTCTTTGCCATTTATTTTATATAAGTGTAATGTGTGTTGTATATTCCCCTGTGTGTGCTATGTATGGAATGTGAGTGCTGTGTTTATTTGAACCTTCTGGTAGTAGCTTCCACTGCATTAAATTCAAAATTAGCACATATCAGTCCTTTCCATGGCTTCAACCAGAATTCTATTCTTGTCTTTCCTACTTTTAGGATGCAGCACAATGTCACTTCCCAGACCTATTATTTTTACTTTATTATTACTGTTACTTACTATTTGAATGCCTACTAAGGATGAGCTCAAATACCATATATATCCTAATCTCTTTAGATGGAAATAATCCTTTTTTAAAAGTTTCTATTTATTTTGAGAGAGCACACGAGCAGGGGAGGGGCAGAAAGAGGAGGGAGAGAATCCCAAGCAGGCACCACACTGACAGTGTGGAGCCCCATGTGGGGCTTGAACTCCTCAACCTCAGGATCATGACTTTGAGCCGAAATCACAAGTCACGCTTAACCAACTATGCCACCCAGGTGCCCTCGAAATAATCCTTAATACACCACATCCCCAAGTTACCTATACTTCTTTTATATGACAGACCGTATGTCATTCTACGTCATAATTATTAATGGTTTATAAATGTTTCATTACCTTCAATGACTTATGAGTTCTCTGACTACAGGATATTCATCTTGATCACTTTCATCTTACTGATTACATCTGTGATATTTATAATGTTTGCTAAATATAAACTAAAACAATTTTAACAAACCTTAAAATTAATTTTGTAATATTTACAGCTTTATATGCTTTAAAACACTTTTTTTGTACCTAGAGTCGCATAGATAGAAAGCACTTTAGGGGCGCCTGGGTGACTCAAGTCGGTTAAGTGCCCGAGTTTGGCTCAGGTCATGATCTCACGGTTCATGGGTTCGAGCCCCTCGTCGGGCTCTGTGCTGACGGCTAGCTCAGGGCCTGGAGCTGCTTCAGATTCTGTGTCTCCCTCTCTCTCTGCCCCTCCCCCTCTCACACTCTGTCTCAAAAATAAACATTAAAAAACAAAACAAGCACTTTAGAAAGTTAATAGGGATCCTGGAAATAGCTTCAAGGAGGTTTTGGCTAGTGAAGACAGATAGTTACCACGGAAGACGCATACAGCTGCTTCCCTTGCAGACAGTCCATCATCGCCCACAGCGCTTCCATACTCCATCTGGGACAGTATGGAATTCTGGTCTTTCCTGGATCTTGTGAGGGAGGTTTAAACCCTGCCAAGAGAACCTTTATGGCTCGGGCTGGATACTGCATAAGATGAAGAGGAATTTGACGCAGTCTGTCACAAAAGAAATTCTTAAAATGTTTAGAATGTCACGATTAAAATTCTCTAACAGCCAAAACTGTAAAACATAGGGGAAAAGTTCTGGACATTGGATTTGGCAATGAATTCTTAGCTGTGACACCAAAAGCACAAACAACAGAAGAAAAAATAAACTGCACCACAACAAAATTAAAAACTGTGCAAAGGACATAGTCAACAAAGTGAAAACACAGCCTACAGAGTGAGAGAAAATATACATTTTTTTTAAAAAAGTAGACATTTCTCTACGGAAGATACATAAATGGGCAAAAAGCACATGAAAAGGTGCTCAACATCACTAATCATCAGAGAAATGCAAATTAAAGCCACAATGAGACATAACCTCACACTCGTTAGGTTGGCTACACCAGAAAATAATGAGTGTTGGTGAGGATGCAGAGAGAGACTGGACCTCCTGGGACACTCGGTGTAAAATCGTACACCCACTATGGGAAACCAACCGTTTGCTACCTCCTCCAAATACTAATCAGTATTAGTATTACAGAATGAGTAATACTGTAATTAATAATACAGAATGAGTCTGTAATCCAGCAATTCCACTTCTCAGTATATACCCCCAAAGAACTGAAGGCAGGGTCTCAAAGAAAGATTTGTACATTCACGTTCATACCAGCATTATTCACAACAGCTAAAAGGTGGAATCAACCTTCAATGCGCAGGATATAAAATCAGTGTACAGAAATTGATTCCATTTCTATACACCAATAATGAAGCAACAGAAAGAGAAATCAAGGAATCATCCGATTTACAACTGCACCAAGAACCAATAAAATACCTAGGAATAAACCTAACCAAAGATGTAAAAGATCTGTATGCTGGAAACTATAGAAAACTTATGAAGGAGACTGAAGACGTAAAGAAATGGTAAAACATTCCATGATCATGGATTGTAAAAACAAATATTGTTAAGATGTCAATTCTACCCAAAGCAATCTACACGTCCAATGCAATCCCAATCAAAATTGCACAGACACTCTTCTCAAAGGTAGAACAAACAATCCTAAAATTTGTATGGAATCACAAAAGACCCCGAAGAGCCAAAGTTATGTTAAAAAAGAAAACCAAAGTGGGAGGCATCACAATCCCAGACTTCAGCCTATACTACAAAGCTGTAATCATCAAAACAGTATGGTGTTGGCACATAAACAAACAGACCAATGGAATAGAATAGAAAACCCAGAACTGGACCCACAAATGTATGGCCAACTAATTTTTGACAAAGCAGGAAAGAGTATCCAATGGAAAAAAGACAGTCTCCTTAACAGATGGAGCTGGGAGAACTGGACAGCAACATGCAGAAGAATGAAACCAGATCATTTTCTCACACCATACCCAAAAATAAACTCAAAATGGATGAAGGATCTGAATGTGAGACAGGAAACCATCAAAACCCTAGAGGAGAAAGCAGGCGACAACCTCTTTGACCTCAGCTGCAGAATTTCTTGCTTGACACATCTCTAAAGGCAAGGGAATTAAAAGCAAAAATGAACTATTGGGACCTCATCAAGGTAAAAAAGCTTATGCACTGCAAAGGAAACAATCAACAAAACTATAAGGTAACCAATGGAATGGGAAAAGATAGTTGCAAATGACATATCAGATAAAGGGCTAGTATCCAAAATCTATAAAGAACTTACCAACTGAACACCTAAAAAAAAAAAATAATCCAGTGAAGAAATGGGCAGAAGACATGAACAGAAACTTCTCCAAAGAGGACATCCAGAAGGCCAACTGACACATGAAAAGATGTTCAACGTCACTCATCATCAGGGAAAGACAAATCAAAACTCCACTGAGATACCACCTCACACCAGTCAGAGTGGCTAAAATTAACAACTCAGGAAATGAGATGCTGGCGAGGATCTGGAGAAACAGGAACCCTCTCGCACTGTTGGTGGGAGTGCAAACTGGTGCAGGCACTCTGGAAAACAGTGTGGAGGTTCCTCAAAAAATCAAAAATAGAACTACCCTACGACCCAGCAATAGCATGGCTAGGAATTTATCCAAAGGATACAGGAGTGCAGATTCACAGAGCCCCCAAAGTTTACAGCAGTGCTTTCAACAAGAGCCAAATTATGGAAAGAGCCTAAATGCCCATCAACTGATGAATGGATAAAGAAGGTGTGGTTTATATATACAGTGGACCTCTACCTGGCAATGAGAAAGAATGAAATCCTGCCATTTGCAACAATGTGGATGGAACTGGAGGATATTATGCTAAGTGAAATTAGTCATTTAAAATGGTTAAGACGGTAAATTTTATGATACATGTATTTTACCACAATCAAATATTACCAAAAAAAATAACAGGTGTTGGCAAGGATGTAGAGAAACTGGAAGCCTTGTGCATTGTTGGCAGTAATGGAAAATGGTACAGAATGCCACAGAAAGTTTGGCAGTTCCTCAAAAAGTCAAACAAAATTACCATATGATCCAGCAATTCCACTTCTAGGCATACACATCAAGCACATAAGGCAGGGACTCAAATAACTACTTGTGTGTCACTGTTCATAGCAGCATTATTCACAATAGCCACAGGATGGAAGCAGCCCAAGTGCCCATTAACAGATGAATAAACAAAATGTGGTACGTACATTGAAGGAGTATTATTTAGCCATAAAAATAATGAAATTCTGATACATGCTATAATTGAATATGCCCTGAAAACATTATCCTAAGTAAAATAAACCAGAGAGAAAGGGACAAATACTCTATGATAGTACTTCTATAAGGTATCTAAAATAGGGCAAATTCACAAAGACAGAAAGTAGAATAAAGGTTACCAGTGGCTAAAGAAAAGGAATGGAGAGTTATTGTTTAGTGGGTACAGAATTTCTGTTTGGGATTAGGAAAATGTCCTGAAAATAGACAGTGGCATTAGATTCACAACACACTGAATGTACTTAACACCAAATAAATGCATACTTAAAAATGGCTAAAGTGGCAAAGTTTATTATATTTTACCACAATAAAGAGACTTATAGATTTTTAAAATCCTAATACCTTTAAAAATAGTTTTTTTAAAGAACCACAACTTTTCCAATAATTATTATAGAAACCTCTAAGAATTCTAATTCAACTGATTTAAAAAAAAAAAAAACCAAACCTGTTTATTGTCAGCTTTTCAGTTGATCCATAATCAACAAATTGCACCAGGAAAGCTAGAGGATTAAAGTCTTTAACAGACACAATCTTTGCTCTGTACCATAAGCCATCATCATATTCAGCAAGGCAAGGCATTTCTGGAAAGACAGAAAAAAGAAAAAAAAAATCACAATTACTTTGTATTTTCTTTAAAAAATTTGTTCTTAACACAGAAAAGTACGAAGAAAATGTAAACACCATAAGCCCATCATTCAGAATTAAACACTCAACAGTTTCTCATAGGTTGGATCCTGCTTGTTGCTGCTTCTGGTCTCCACACTTGGTTCTGTTACTTCCTATGCCGTGAACCCTGAAGACACAGGCACTTCTCCGTCCTCATAGTTCCTGCCTCCTCTGCCCACGGCTTAGACCATCCCTGCCCTGCCCTTGCATCTTAGATTCCCCAAATATCTTTTCATTTGAGCCATCATCTTCCACAAATGTTTTCTGCTCTTCCTTCTTTCGATTTTGTCCTCCTCCAGTCCATTCTGTGGAAAACCAGCAGAATTAAATTTAAAGAATTCAACTGCCCTTGTTTATAATTCTTCAACAGCATTATAACCACCTGCAATATCAAGTCCTTGTACCAGTTCTTCACAATCTACTCCCAACCATCTCCTACCATATATTCTCAAATGTTACCTAACTAGAATCTCCTGAGCTTCTACTTTAGTCATGGCTGTTCCCCTTATGTGGAATGTACTCCTACACCCCCTTTTAGGATAAACCTCTCTTTCGAGGATCAGCTTCAACATGACTTATAAAGCCCTGACTACCCCTAACCATTGGTTTCTCTGTGATCCTTATGGCACTGTGAACACACCTTTAATGTAAGCTGTTCTTTTCATACTGAGTTTTCATACCCCTCTCAGCAAGCTCTCTCGTTCTTATGTGCAGAACTATATTTGTACTCCTAATATGGTTCCAGGTACCATATTGCTCAGTAAAAAATCTGCTCATCAATGAATGAATGCTATGCCTGAGTAAAACTCTGGAAAAATTAGTATAGTAGGTACTTCCCTTCTCTTCATACACCTTTAGATTTCAGAGTAGACAGAGCACACTTCAGACTCCTGTCTTCCTCTATTTCCACCCTTATCTTTCTTTATATTATCCCAATGTCTTCTACATAATTTCCACAAAAGTGTAGCTGTGGGCAAATGGTATTTAAATACTACAGGACTCTAATGTATAAAGACTTTTGGTAAAGAGTTACAAACAGTTTCTTGAGTCTGCAGAGAAGACGATCAGTAAGACAGCGAAGAAGCCCCTGTAGAGCGGCCTGCATAACACGCCGTTGACTGAATCACTGGTAGCAGTCCTTCCAACTTTTACTATTTCCAGCCTTAAAAACATGGCTGAAGTTTCCTCTCAAAATAGAATTAAAAAAAACCCAACCAACCTAGTTGTCATGTTAACCTACAAAACAACTTTTTAATAGGCATTTACCTATAAATCAACTTGTACATGTGCATATTTAAAAACTTTTACTGATGAATAAAATACAGAAAACACAATATTTGTATAGCGCCATGAATGATCACATTACATACAGTATGTTTCTGTGACTTTCCTTTAGATAAGAATTTCCTTTAGAGGAAGGAATTATTTCTTCCAGGCTATAAATTTGAGTTTATAAGAACAAACAATCAAGAATTTATTTCTCATTCAACAAATGCTTGTGAGCACGGTGCCCTTCTAATTGCTGGTGTCACTGCAGTACAGAGGGTCCCAACCCACAGTGCTTTTTAAAAAAGGAGTAGCAGGCATGGGGGGCCGGGGGCCGGGCAGGGTGCGGGCAGCGCACCTTCTCTGGGGGGGGACAGCTGAGCAGGCACGGAAACCGCTATACAGTTTAGGGGAAGAACAGAAGGAACAGCAAGTGCTGCTTATCAGCCAAACAGAAGTCACACCCAATTAAAATCTCACTGAGTAACATCAGGCAAGATTTTAGGCTGATGTTTTCCTTTGCGTTAGCATATCCTCCGATATACACAAAATACTAAGAAAAAACACATCTCTGTACCACATACTGATAAAAATGTATAGATGCCACTCTTGGTTTTCAGAAATTGTCAACAGCAGTAATGAGATGCATTTCCTTCATAAAAGAATCACATATATAATAAAGATGGGTAGGAATGGATTAGAAGAACAAGATACAGCACTATTTGACTTACCCTGACAGGACAGGACACAATCTGAACTCCCATACCCTACTTAAAAATTATCAGCTTGGGTGGTTTGTAATTAAAATTACTGTCATTTAGGTCTGAATGACAACTTTCACAAGTTGAGCTAATGGCAGAACCTCAGGCTTAGAAAAATCATCTTTATGCAGTCAATTTTCCAATGTACACAGAGTTCTGGAAAGTGGAAATGCCCCAAGACAGTTACATCCCCTCTTTTACTTCACTCTTTTAGAAAATGAAAAAGACCTACAGAGCATCCTGCGGATGCAGGGACTGTACTTATAAAAGTGTATACAAGTATCAGTTAACATCAGAAATAGCCCAACCTCAAAAGTCCATTAAAACAAAACAACAATTTTATTAAGAAGCCTATTATACTCAGAAAATTTAGCATACCTGTTCTAAAGTCCGTCAGAGGAGGGTATGTCTCCACATTCTTATTAAACCTCCTCAGTGCTTCATTAAGGCTTTCAGACTCATATTCCCAGCTAACTCCACTGTCATCTGTGTCACTGTGCTGGTTAAACAGATTACAACTTTCTACAGAATCAAGGCAAATATACACCTAAGTGGGGGAAAGGGAAGGAAAAAACTTTCAACTTCTGTAATTTTTAGTATTCATTTATATGGGCAAAATTATTGTGGTAACTGCCTCCAACAAGGGCCTTGATGATCCCTTGAACATTCCTCTCCTATATCATGCCAGAGTTGATCTTTGTGACCAAAAGAATGTGATGTGCCAGAAGTGATAAGTTACTGCTGGGATGAGATCACCTGTCCTGGTCGTGTGCCCTCCCTATGCCTCTTCTCAGGGTGGCATGCAGCCATGTTCTCGGCAAGCCAGTGAGGAGGCCCACAGGGCAAAGAACTGAGCCTTCCAGATGGCATCCACGAGAGTCTTTTTGGGAGTGGGTCCTGCAGTGCCATTTCTACCAACCTCTTGACAGCCTGTCCGTGAGAGATCCTGAGCCAGTAACTAATTAATTAGCTCTTGGATTTCTGAGTCTCATGTGGCTTTTGTTTTAAGCTACGTTTGGGGTAATTTGTTATGCAGAAATAAATAATAGGAAAAGAAATTATAAAAGCCAACAGCAGTTGTACACTAGTATTTTCTCTGATGGAAGTATATAGCCAATTCTCCACTTGTCTGTGAAAGAATGGTTTACTATGCAAAACAGCTGAAGGAACAGCCTGTGCTACTTAATTTGTCACTTCTTTCCTCTCAGGCAAGGGCATGTAATTGAATTTTCTTTAGTGCACTTATTTTTTCAGTCAATATTTGTTGAGTGCCTATTATATATCAGGCAGTATTCCAGGTTCTGGGAACATGTCTGTGACCAAATCAGGCAAAAATCCCAGTCTTCATGGACTACATTCTAGTAGGGTAAAGCAGACAATCACAGTAAGAAAGGGACATAGTATGTTAGATGATGATAAATGGCCTGGGAAAACAGAGCAGGGTAAAGAGCATCTAGAGTTCAGTGTAGGAAGAAGCCAAGGAAATGAGATGTTTAAGATTTCATAGGTGGAAGCAGTTCTGCCTTAAAAATCTAAATGTTTATATAAACATGACTAAAGCAACACAACACTGGAAACCCAGCAAGTGCTTATGAAACACTTGCTTTTTTAACAAAGATCTGAAGAGGAAAGGACACAGTGTGCAAACTGGAGGTCACCAATTTTCAACTATTTAAGATCAGGAAGAAGGAAGTGGGAAGAGTGAACCCTGGAGTTTAAGACCAAGATGGTCTGTTCCTTTTCTCTCTCTGACCAACCACTGACCGTCCAGGCTACACACCTCATCAGGTGAGACAATGTGCTTAACTTGGACTGCGTAGAGTTCTCCTGGGGGAGGCAGCAATGAAGGCAGATACGGTGGTAAAACAGGAGTCTCTGTTTCTGACAAGAGCAATTCCTAGGGCACCACAAACCCAGATTTCAGAATAACTATTACAGAAATCCAATACATTCATTACAGTGCCAATTAATTTTCAATTAGCAGAAAGCAAGCTCTCTTAGATAATGAATACCACAAAATAATTTTGTTTTAAAACCAAAATGTGAGTAAAGATCTTCAGCACTTTTTTGTTACCCCAATTAAAACTTTTTTGTTAAAAAAACTCATGTTTATTTATGTGTACATATTTACATATACATACAAACCTCTAGAAGATTGGCTAACAAACACTTAATGGTAATTGTCACTGCTTAGTGGGACTAGGATATTTGACGTGTAGAAAGGGGAACTTTTTTTCTATTCACATTTCTACAGTATTTATTTTTAGAGTAAGTACTTTATAATAAAAACTAAAATAATACATGAAATGCCAAAGGAAGATTCAAGTTAAAATCATCAAAAAGAAAGTGTGCGGTCTTTAAACTCTAAAAAAGCATAATCAAAAATAAAAACTTATGTGATTCCCAAGAGGATCCTGGCAGCCAGCAGTTGTTAAGAGCAAAAATATTATAAAATTTTGGTTTTTTTTTTTTTTAAAAAGAAAGCTTTCAGAGATTGTAATATGGTAATTAGCATAAAAAATAAAATAATCACATTCAAATTTGTAGATTTATTAATATTTAACATTTCCAAACCCGTGGCAAAATAGAACAAAACCCATCTGAACCACTTAGTAGAGTTCAGCAAAAGTGACTACAACTGCTAAATTTTACTGATTTGTTAAAAAGCACTTTACAATAAGTTTGCTATTTTTATAATCATAGAAATAAAACTACTTATAAATAATGAAACCTTCATTAAAATTCTTCCTGCATCAAAAAGCACAAATGAAAAAAGAAAAAGATTTCACCAAGATTAAAAAGGTTGGTGCTTTAAAGGACATGATTAAGAAAGTGAAAAGACAATCCACAAAATGGGAGGAAATATGTGCAAATCATATTTCTGATAAGGAACTTATATATAGAATATATAAAGAACTCTTACAATTCAACAAAAACAACGCAACTAAAAATGGGCAGGGGATTTAAAAATTCTTTTTTTACTTTTATTTTCTATCTTTTCTGGTTTATTGAAATATAATTGACATAGAACACTGTACTAGTGCAAGGTATACAACATAATTATTTAATACATGTGTACACTTTGAAATGACCACCACAAAAGGTTAGTTCACACCAATAACCTCATAGTAGTTATAAAACTTTCTTTTTTTTTTTTTAATGTTTTTATTTCTGAGAGAGACGGGGAGAGGGAGAGAGGGAAAGAGAGAGAGAGATATGGAGAGAGAGAGAGAGAGAATGTGTGTGTGTGTGTGTGTGTGTGTGGGTGTGTGTGAGAGTGAGAGAGAGAGAGAGAGATCAGGGGAGGGTCAGAGAGAGAGGGAGACACAGAATCCAAAGCAGGCTCCAGGCTCTGAGCTGTCAGCACAGAGCCCAACGCGGGGCTCGAACTCACGAACCGTGAGATCATTACCTGAGCCAAAGTCAGACACTTAACTGACTGAGCCACCCAGGTGCCCCTATAAAACTTTTTTCTGATGAAAACATTTAATATCAATTCTCTTAGCAACTTTCAAATATACAACAGTGTTGTTAACTATAATCACCATGTTGTACATTACAACCCTAGGACTTACAACTTGAAGTTTGTATCCTTTGACTTCCTTCATGCATTTCCCCCACTCTTCATCTCTTACCCCTGGCAACCAACAATCTGCTGGATCTGAGTTCAGATTTTTTTTAGATTCCA
The DNA here is from genome assembly GCF_008692635.1 of Crocuta crocuta. Classification (NCBI taxonomy): domain Eukaryota; kingdom Metazoa; phylum Chordata; class Mammalia; order Carnivora; family Hyaenidae; genus Crocuta; species Crocuta crocuta. The sequence goes on from NW_027531912.1 coordinate 758,322, forward strand.
TGTATTAGTGAGATTATACAGTATTTTTGACCTATTTCACTTTACATAATGTCCACATATGTTGTCATAATGGCAGGAGTTCCTTTTCATGGCCAAACAGAATACTTTTCCAGTGTGTACAGACACACAGCCTCACACACACACCCCACACCCAGTGTGTACAGACACACAGCCTCACACACACACCCCACACCCAGTGTGTACACAGCCTCACACACACCCCACATCCAGTGTGTACAGACACACAGCCTCACACACTCACCCCACACCCAGTGTATACAGACATGCAGCCTCACACACACCCCACACCCAGTGTGTACAGACACGCAGCCTCACACACATCTCACACCTTTACCCACTCATCCCCTGATGGACACTGAGGCTGTTTCCACGTATTGGCCACTGTAAATAATGCTGCAATGGACACACGGGCACAGCAGACATTTCGAGACTGATTTTATTTCCTTTGCACATATGCCTAGAAGTGAAATTGACAATGACAGTTCCATGTGTAATTTTTTGAGGAAACTCCATACTGTTTTCCATAGTGGTTGTACCAATGGACACACCCATCAATGGTGCACAAGGGTTTCCTTTTCTGCACATGCTCACCAGCACTTTTGTCTTTTGTCCTTTCAGTGACAGCCATTCTAACATGTGTGAGGTGACACCTCATTGTGGTTTTGATCTGTGTTTCCCTGATGATTAGTGATGTTGAGCACCTTTTCAACAATTGAGTTGTATAAGTTTTTATATATTTTGGATATTATGCCTTATCAGATATTTGATTTTCAAATATTTCTTCCATTCTATAGGTGGCCTTTTTACTTTGCTGATGGTTTCTCCTGCTGTGCTGAGCTCCCTGGTGTGATGTAATCCCACCCACTTGTTTAATTTTGTGTTTGTTGGCTTTGCTTTTGGTGTCAAATCCCAGGAAGAGTATTTGAACAGAGATTTCTTCAAAGAAAATATACAAATGGCCAAAAAAAGAGCACATGAAAAGATGCTCACCATCATCAGTCAGCAGAGAAAAGCAAATCAAAATCACAATGAAATACCACTTCACACCTATCCTAGGATGGCTGTGAAAAAGTCAGGTCACAAGTGTTGATAAGGATATGGGGGAAAAAATGGAACCTTGGAGATTCCTAGTGTAAGAGTAAAATGGTGCATCCCCTTTGGAAAACAGTCTCATAGTTCCTTAAAATGGTAAAGAGAATCACTATATGACTCAGCAATTCCACTGGTAGGAATCAAGTCCATACCCAAGAGAAGTGAAAACTGATGTCCACATAAAAACTTGCACGCAAATGTTCACAGCTTTATTCACAATTGCAAAAAGGTGGAAACCCAACTATCCATCAAGAGATGAATGGATAAACAAAATGTAGTATATCATAGAGTGTAAAATTATTCATCAGTAAGAAGGATACATACTGCCATATGAATGAAACTTAAAAATGTTATTCTAATGAAAGGAACTGTGTTATAAAGGGCTACATATTCTGTGATTCTCTTTATGTAAAATGTCCAGAATAAGAAAATCCAGAGAGACAGATTACTGCTCTCCAGGAGACTAGGAAAGTGGAAAAATGGGAAGTGACCCCTGTTGGTACAGCGTTTCTTTCTGGGATGATGAAATGCTGTGGAATTAAGTAGCTGTAATGACTACACAACTCTGAATATACTAAAAACCACTGCATTGTACATTTTAATATGGTGAGTTTTGTACTATGTAAGTTATATCTCTATAAAGCTGTTATAAAAGAAAATGCTTACTTCCTGATCTTATATTAGATCCTCTGTATTGATGAAGTATCCAAAGTTTCCAAAATGTTTGGATTGAAACTTACCTCAAATCTTATTTCCCATCTTTTGTCCTCGTACTTTTTATCGTAACCTGTAAGTTTCTGAAATAACAAAATATTGTTAATAAACCATCTTCAACTATATTGTTAATAAATAAACCATCTTCAACTATACAATATTTTTAAGGCACTTTCATATTTTGTCCCCACAAAAACTGGGTGCATGTTCTTGTTGGCATTCATGTAGTTATTTTAGGTTAACTATGGGAAAATCTAATGTTCTGAGTAATCTTCGTAGTGCAACAATAAGAATCATCAAAATCATGTTAAATACACGTCAATGGTAATCACAGCTACCCTTGAACAACATGAGGGTTAGGAGCATCCACCCTCCCCCCATACACAGTTGAAAATCCACATATAACTTTTGACTCCCCAAAACCTAACTTTTGACCAGAGGCTTACCAATAATCCAAAGAGTTGATGAACACTACTGTATTCTTACAATAAAGTAAGCTAGAGAAAATGTTATTAAGAAAATAATAAAGAAAATACATTTATAGTACTGTAAAAAAAAAAAAAAGTCTACATATAAGTGGACCCATGCAGTTCGAAGCTGTGATGTTCAAGGGCCAACTGCAGAAAGGAGTTCTTACCTCGTCTTTTAAATGTTCACTCTGTAGAGTACACCTGTAAGGGAGGGGCTCAGTAATCTTTATAAAACCAGTTTAACAGAAGAACACCTTTCATACAAACACGAGTACAAATACACATGCACACACATACACATACCATACACACCCCTCTGCTCAAAAGAAAAAGCTGGCAGTGAGAATTACATGTACAAAGTAATATCACATTTCTATGTGAGAGAAATAGTTTTCTATACTGAACTAAACATTCAATATTTGGTTGTGTCTTGTCACAAAAATGAGTATTTAAAAACCTAACAAGTGAACTGTAAGTCTAGAAATAAAAAATAACTTGCTATGTAAAACATTAATGTTACTATTTATGATGATTCCCTATTGCTACTAAGTGTTTACGGCATCTTGCAATGTGAAAACATAACTATAATAGGCTATTTTTTAAAATATAAAAAACAGAAGCACTGGAAAACTGGAAAGGGCTATTTCTTGAAGCTAAGCTTAAAATCCAGCTCTGAGTTTCCTGTTAGAAAGCAAAATGGGGGAAATGTTAAAACGTCAAATAAAAGGAAAAAAACTTATCTGGGGAGAGAATCCTTTTCTGGTAGCGAATTCTACTAAGATTTTTATATATATGTTCAAACAGCATATATATAAAACATTAGATAATATATGGTTTTTCACTAGGTATGAAGATACAGAAACATGAAATGAATCTTAACGTAATTAAAGTCTTCTTTAGGACATATATAAAGCATGACGTAGTATATTGCTTTCTCAACAAATAATTTAAAAATTCTCTATACTCTCCTAACATGTCAAACACAAAGATATTGGAGACTTGAAGTGCAAGGCAAAACACATTTTATCCAGAATTTTTTTTTAATAACTTAGGTTCTTATAGAAAAACAGCTCACTTACTTCTTTCAATATCTCTTCAGAATGCTCAGAAGTACAATATTTATGGTATACCATAAAATAAGAAAGTGACATTCCATCAAAATAGAGATGAACTGATGGTTTCCCCCACGGGTTTTCAGGTAATTCCTGTTTAAGTTCAATAAAGATTATTACTATAAAAATAAAGTCTGTTTGAAGATTCAAATTTTATAGCAGGCAAATAATGGAAGTTGGAGTTCTGACAATCACATTATTACCAGTTTGACTAGTGGCTCATTTCATAAAATTTTCTTCCTGGTCTTTTGGCAGTTTATAACACAGTGATTCTACTATTATAGCTTCTGTAAAATGTATTTCTATTAAAAATAATACTAATAATTTACAGTAAGTAGGAGGAGAAAGAAAAAGTATGTTCAGAGATAAAGAAATGAAGTTTTGTTAAAAATCTAAAAATGGCAGAATCAGAAGACATGAGTGACGGTCTAGAAGGAGCTCTGATAATGACTTTAAATTCCTAAGCCACTTAGAGTTAGGGACGCAGTGGACAGGCTGATCATTTCTCATCATCTTCCCTTGGGACCACCTTAGTCCAGACTCCTGCCTGTCTCTCTGAGTTCCGGGGATTGCCTTCCAGCAGATCCCGGCGCCTATCTGTTCTACTCTCTAGCTTTTCTCAGCACAGCAGAGTGAAAATACTAGAACGTTAAAGGCAGATCATGTCAGTCCTTACAGCTGAAGCTGTCCCACATCTCTCGCCCGTCTCCAATTCTTTCCCGCCTCGCTGCGCCCGCTGCAGCCGGGGGCCCCTGGCAGCCCTCGGTCGCTCCGGGCTTGCTCCCTCGCTGCACTGTTCTCCAGGGCCCTCCTGGTTTGTCCTCTCACCGTTTCAGAATCTTTACTCACATCTCATTTTTTTGCAGTGAGGTCTTCCTTGACCACTGTATTTAAAATGTTACCTCCTCCCCCGCCACACTTTCCCCATCAGCCCTTCCTGCTTTGTTTTCTTCCTAGCACTTACCACAATCTAATATACCTTCTAGGTTACGTTTTTAAATTTTGTTTCCCACCACTGAAATGGAAGCTCCCCAAGGGAGAAATCTGACTATTCAGTCCATTGTTGTGCCTCCAGGCTGAGAACAGAGTTCAGCACAGAACAGGCAGGCAGGCAGTATTTCTTAGCACACACAAGTCTCGGTAAGGTTAGGTACGGCGGTAAGGGCTGTGGGCGTGCACATTCGTGGTTTCTGACAATTTAAGCAGCCTTGGGTGTCCTATGAATTGTTCTCCTGTGTGAAGCTAAGCAGCAAAGAAAGCTACCTTGATAAACTAAGAAATGCTGATCTCTACCTTACTGCCATGATTTTCCAGAAGGGCTGTGAGTAACGAGAGCGGGCTCTTGGTTCCGACATCAGCTCTGTACTGTCTTATAGAAGCGGTGTGCGGCTCTTGTTAAGTCTTTACCACCCTATACTCAACCACCTTTCATACAGAAACACCTTCCTGACGGTGTTTGTATCTTCCTACTGGAATCCTCAAACACAGTTGCAGAGTAATCTCATTACTTCACTGCTCAGAAACCTCTAACGGGGCTCCGCTGATTCACCACTACTTCTCCTCACAAAACCTCCATGATTCTAGCCAAACAGTTATGCTATTTCCTAACTGCCGTGCCCAGTTCTGTCTCTCTATGCCAACTTACAAATTCCATTCCCCTGGTCAGAAGAACTTTCTCAACTTTTCTTTAAGGGCTACCTCACTGTCTGTCTCTAAATTCCTAGAACATTTACTCTTTTTACCAGTCACTCGTCTCTTGGCATGTCACTTTGTAGTGTGAAGTTTTTAGGTTTGTGTCTTAGATCTAGTTGTTTCACTAATTAGATGAGGTCTTTGAGGACCTGCACTGAACATAGTGCTAAACACATGGTCACATCCTGAGAACTACTACATATATTTATAAACATCTCCAATTCTTTGATATTGCTCCTTATTAAGTTGTTAATAAAGAATCTTTCAGATTACTGACTTTAGTGCTTATGACAGTTCTCACAAACTTGCTCAAAATTAGATTTAAATCAAGCCTAGAAACCAAAGTTGTAACTTTTCCATGTTAATAAGCTATATTCATATAGGAAAACTGTTCATCATAAAAACATTTCTCTAATTATGTTACCTACAACAGTTTATGGCCAATAACTTAAATCAACAATATATGCTTTGAATATAAATTACCACAATGTGAATTTCCACCTCTCTCTTTGAAAGCAGTTCCTGAAGAAGTTCTATTGCATCTGGTTGCCAGACATTCCCAACCTATTTGGGATTAATAAACTCAGATTCTTTCACACTTTCACAAAATATGACAGAGCAGAAAGCAAGTGAAGTTATACAAAAGTAGCCATAAACAGGTAACAGTCAAGAGAAGTATAAAATATACAAGCAGTTTTAAGAGAATATCATGGGTATATGAAACTAATAATTTGTTTGAGTTTACCCCCACAGTTCTCTCTTAAAGCTTTTTAGGCTTTAAAAATATAAATCTACATTAAAAACAAAGCATCGTAAAACTTTTTATTTAAATACCAATATGCCAATGTGGTGCTTGTATAATGCTTACAGTAGATATTTATTAAGGACCAGTGATGGTTGTGTTTTTAACGTTAAGAAGTTTAGCTTTGCGCAGTGGCAGTATCGTAGCCAATGAGGTTTATCCGAGGCGCGATTATTGCTAATTTAATGTTAAGAAGTTCACATGGCAAAGAATTGGGGCCTCTTGGCAAAAGCCACTGAGGAGCCCTAACTTCCAGACACTGCCGTGTGAATGTGACTGGGAGGCAGATCTGCTATTCCAGGGGACCCTTCAGACGATTGTACGTACTCATGCGTGGACATATCCACTGCAGTTATTACTGGGGGTTCTGAACCAAAACCACTCAGTTAAGCTGCTCCCATTCCCTGAACCACAGAAACCATATGAGAAGAAAAAAAGTTATTGTTGATTACACCACTAAGTTTTAGCTTCATGCCTCATGCAGCAAGAGATAATTAATATAATACTCCTTTATCTGATTCCCAGCTTCAAATGTGTTGTGATTTTATTTGATGAAGAAATAACTAAATTTTAAGTCTTACACTTTCCCAGTTATGAAGATACCAGGTCTCTTTACTTATTCAGATTTTTTTAACGTTTATTTTTGAGAGAGAGAGAGAGCAAGCATGTGAGCATGAGTGAGGGAGGGGCAGAGAGAGAAAGGGAGACACAGAATCTGGAGGAGGCTGCACACTGGGCTGTCAGCACAGAGCCCAACACGGGGTTCAAACTCGTGAACTGCACAATCATGACCTGACCTGAAGTCAGATGCTTAACTGAGTCACCCAGGCACCCCTCAGATTGTTTTTGTTTTTTTTTTTTTTTAATATCCTTCAGTTTGACTTTGTAGTTTTCTTTATAAAGGCCCTCTAGCTGTCTTATTAAACTTATTTCTAAGCATTTTATTATTTTTGCTACAACTGAAAGGGATTTCATCTTACATTCTAATTTCTAGAAAATTATTAATAAAAAGGTAATATTTAAAATTAATCATCCTACAAATCACAATTTACTCACAGATTTGATATTATAGAGCTGACAAGGAATACAAAACTGGGGTGTATCAGGATATAGTAAAATAGGGTAAAGATGACACTGTGGAATCTTCTCGGTGAATCCATGATCTAAATATTGTACCTGAAATAAGACAAATAAAATTTATAATATAAATTGATTATTAAAAACTACAGGCCAGAAAGGACTCTTTGGTATTTAAAAAACCAGACATCCTAGAAAGAGATCTAAGTGGATTTGAAAAATTTCCATAAAAAAAGAAACACTGTATTCCCTTATTCCATATATTAATATTTCATTCTCAATATGAGTATTAAATTTCATTGTCAAAAGTTTTTTTACACATAAACCAAAGTTTTTTTTAACTGAGTCTTATTAGATTTACAGATTCCTTGAGAATTTCTTTGTGAAGATAATTTAATTTTGTTTTGTTTTTCTAAGTATTTCTGAAACACTGGAGTATACTGGTTTGTCTTCTTGTTGGATTTTGAGAGTTCTTTGTACATTTTGGATAATAGTCCTTTATCAGATGTGCCTTTTGAAAATATTTTCTCCCAGTGTGTGGCTTCTCATTCTTTTGACATTGGCTTTCACAGAGGGGAAGTTTTTAATTTAAATGAAGTCTAGTTTATTCTTATTTCTTTCATGAGTCATGTCTTTGGTGCTATATCTAAAGTCATTACCATCCCCAAGGTCACTGGGGTTTTCTCTGCTATCTTCTGGGAGTTTTATAGTTTCGTGTTTTACATTTAGGTCTGTGATCCATTTTGAGTTAAATTTTTTTTGAAGAGGGTGAAAGTCTGTGTGCAGATCCATTTTTCTGTAAGTGGATGCTCACTTGCTCCTGTAGCATTAACTCAAGAGACCATCTTTGCTTGTTTTGCCTTTGCTCTTTTATCAAAGATCAATTGACTATATTTATGTGAGTCTATTTCTAGGCTATTTTGTTCCATTTTTCCATTTATTTATTTTTATTTTTTGCTAATACTACAATGTATCAATTACTGAACTTTATAGTGAAGTCTTGAAGTAAGGTAGCATCAGACCTCTGATTTTGTCCTTCTCTTTTAATTTGTGTTGGCTATTCTGGGTCTTTTGCCTCTTCCTATAAACTTTAAAATCAATTTGTTGATATCCCCAAAATAACCTGTGGGGATTTTGACTGGGATTGTATTGCATCAAAAATCAAGTTGGGAAAAACTGACATTTTAACAATACTGAGTCTTCCTATTCATGAACTAGAATATACCTCCATTTTGTTCTTTGATTTTGTTCATCAGACTTTTGTAGTTTCCCTTCTATAGATAGATCTTGTACATATTCTGTTGCTGATGAATTAGTCCAGAGACGTCAATTATATCCAGTTGATTGATGGTATTTTTGAGTTCAACTATGTCCTTACTGCTTCTTTGCTTGATGGACCCGTCCGTTTCTGATAGTGTTGAAGTCCACAACTATGATAATGGATACAACTATTTCTCCTTGAAATTCTATTAGTACCTGCCTGATGCAGATTTACTCTGCTGTTATGCACATACACATCAGGAACTGTAATGTCTTCTTGGAGAACTGACCCCTCTGTCATTATGTAACACCCTTCTTTATCGGTGATAACTTTCCTGCTTTGAAGTCTACTCTGAAAGTCTACTCCTGCTTCTTCTGATGAGTATTGGCACACAATATTTCTCTCTATCCACTCACTTTTAATCTATGTGTCTTGTACATAAAGTAGGTTTCTTGTAGACACATACAGTTAATTAGTACATGTTATTATTTTCCATTTGTTGCTTGTCTTTGTTCTTGTTTTTCACTATTTTTCTCCCTCTTATGGTTTTAAATGAGCATTTTATATAATTGCATTTTCTTCTTAGCATATCAGTTATACTTTTCTAAAAGCACTTTTTAGGGGCACTTGGGTGGCTCAGTTAAGCATCTGACTCTTGATCTCAGCTCAGGTCTTGATCTCATGGTTCTGAGTTCAAGCCCTGCACTGGGCTCCATGCTGGGCATGAGCCTACTAAAAAAAAAGGGGGGGGGCATTTTTTAGTAGTTTCCATTCAGTTCACTATAATACTTATTATCATCATTATTATTAAACATCTACACAGAATCCAAGTCTACTTTCAAATAACATTTTACCACTTTGCAGGTATCATGAGTACCTTAGGATAACAAACCAATCCTAATTCCCTTTTTCCATTCTTTGTTCTATGGTCATTCATTTCACTTATATTTAAGTATGTGTAATCTGCATACTATATATTCATGTAAGCACATATAGTAAACACACTGTTGCTATTATTACTATGAACTATTATGCTACATCAATTAAGAAAACAAGTTTTATTTTATCTCCACTTATTCCTTCTTCAGTTCTCTTTATGCAGATCTGGGTTTCTGACCTTTATCATTTTCCTTCTCTTTAAAGAATTAAAAAATTTTTAAACTTTTATTCATTTTTGAAAGAGACAGAGAAACAGAGAATGAGTGGGGAGAGGGACAGAGAGAGAGGAAGGCACAGAATCCAAAACAGGCTCCATGCTCTCAGCTGTCAGCACAGAGCCCAATGTGGGGCTTGAACCCACAAACTGTGAGATCATGGCTGGAGTCAAAGTCAGATGCTTAAACAAACTAAGCCACCCAGGCACCCCTAAAACATTTAATATTTCTTGCAAGGCAGGTCTACTAGCAACAAGTTCAATTTTTGTTTCTCTGCAAAAGTGTTTGTATCTCATTCAGTGTTTTGAAGGATAATTTCACAGGTTGGTGGGGTGTTTTTCTTAAGATTTTAAATATTTCACTTTAAATATTTTATGGAAAAAATATGGAATTTTAAATATTCTACTTTCTTATTGTTTGTATGGCTTCTGAGGAGAAATTGGATGTAATTCTTATTTAAATTTTTTACAGTTTATTTATTTTCAGAGAGAGAGAGAGAGAGAGCGCGCGCAAGAGCGAGCATGGGAGGGGCAGAAAAAGAGGGATAGAGGATCCCAAGCAGGTCTGCATTGTGAGTACAGAGCCCAACGTGGGACTAAATCTCATGAACCATGAGATCATGACCTGAACCGAAATCAAGAGTCAGATGCTTAACTGAATGAGCCACCCAGGTACCCCTGGATTGAATTCTTATCTTTGTTCCTCTATAGGTGAGGTGCTTCAATGCTTTGGCTTATCTCAGGATTTTTTGACTTCAATTTTCTGTAATTCCAAATGATATGCCCAGGTATAGTTTTTAAAATTTGTTTTTGTTTTGGGGCGCCTGGGTGGCTTAGTCGGTTAAGCATCCGACTTTCGCTTGGGTCATGATCTCGCGGTTCGTGGGTTCGAGCCCCGCGTCGGGCTCTGTGCTGACTGCCAGCTCAGAGCCTGGAGCCTGTTTCATTCTGTGACTCCCTCCCTCTCTAATCCTCCCCTGCTCACGCTGTCTCTCTCTCTCTCTTAGAAATAAAAAAAAAAAAAAAAAAAAAAACATTTAAAATTTGTTTTTGTTTTTGCATTTATCCTGGCTAGTGTTCTCTTAGCTCCTGGAACTGTAGTTGAGTGTCTGACATTACTTTGGGGGAAATTCTCAGTCATAATTGTTTTAAATACTTCTTTCAATCCTTTCTCTCTTCTATTGGTATGCACATTATCCATATGCTATCCATTCTGTAGTTGTCCTACAGTCCATGGGTTTTGTTTTGTTTTGTTTTTTGTCTTTTTTCTCTTTTCAGTTTTGGAGGTCTCTATTGATATAATCTTTCCAGTCTACTAATAAGCCCATCAAATGCATTCATTTTTGTTTATATTTTTTTTTTGTCTTAGTATTTTACTTTTACTATCCATGTTTCTGCACACGGTCTACTTTATCCATGAGAGTCCTTATCACATTAATCACAGTTGTTTTAAATTTTTTTTTAAATTTTTAATATTTTTATTTATTTCTGAGAGAGAGAGAGGCAGCGTGAGCAGGGGAGGATCAGAGAGAGAGGGAGATACAGAATCTGAAGCAGGCTCCAGGCTCTGAGCTGTCAGCACAGAGCCCTACATGGGGCCTGATCCCACGGACCATGAGATCATGACCTGAGCTGAAGTCGGACGCTTAACCGACTGAGCCACCCAGGCGCCCCAATCACAGTTGTTTTAAATTCTCAGATAATTCCAACATCTCTGTCATGTCTTGTTTCTGATGTGTCTCTGTCTCTTCCAGTTGTGTTTTTTACCATTTAATGGGACTTCCAATTTTTCTCTCTTTAAAAGTTAAAATTTATTTTAATTGACGTGTAGCATTAGTTTCAGGTATATAAATAATGACTTGGTATTTGTATATAATGTCAAATGATTACCACAATAAATGTAATTAATAGCCATTGTCATACATAAATTATTTTGAGAGGAAAACTAAGATTTACTCTTCGTAATGTTCAAATATACAATATAGTATTATTAACTATAGTCACCATGCTGTACACTACATCTCCAAGATTTATTTTATAGCTGGATGTTTGTGCTTGTTGATCCCTTCACCCATTTTGCACACACCCCCTTTCATTTCTTGCAACCACCAATCTGTTCTCTGCATCAATGAGCTTAGTATTTTTTGATGCTGATGGTGTTTTTTTTTATATTCCACAAATAAGTGAGATCATGTGGTATTTGTCCTTCTCTGACTTATTTCACTTTGCAGAATGTCAAGGTCTATATTGTTGCAAATGGTAAGTTTTCCTTCTTTTTTTGTGACATATATATATATGTATATGTACCCCATTTTGTTTATCCATACACCCATCAAAAGACACTTAGGCTGCTTCCATATCTTGGCTGTTGTAAATAATGCTGCAATGGACATGGGGGTGCATATATCTTTGAGTGTTTTCATTTCCTTCAGATAAATACCCAGAAGTGGACTTTCTGTATAGGATACTTCTGTTTTAATTTTTTGAGGAACCTTCATACTGTTTCCGTAGTGGTTGCACCAATTTACATTCCCAGTGCACAAGGATTCTCTTCTGTCCACATTCTCACCAACATTTGTTATTTCTCTACCTTTCAATAAGTCCTTCGAACAAGTATGAAGTGACATTTTGGCTTTGATGTGCATTTCCCTAAAGATTAGTGACTTTGAGCACATTTTCATGTACATGCTGGTCATCTGTATGTCTTCTTTGGAAACATGTCTATTCAGATCCTCTACCCATTTTATAATCAGACTGTGTTTTGCTATTGAGTTGTATGGGTTCTTTATATATTTTAAATATTAGCGCCTTATCAGATACATGATGCAATTTTTTTCCCATTTCACAAGTTGCCTTTTAATTTTACTGATGGTTTCCTTTGCTGTGGAAAATTTTTTAGTTTGATGTACTCCCATGTGTTTATTTTTGCTTTGGTAGCCTTTGCTTTTGGTGTATTCAAAAATCACCAAGACGTGGGGCGCCTGGGTGGCTTAGTCGGTTAAGCATCCGACTTTCGCTTAGGTCATGATCTTGCGGTTTGTGGGTTCGAGCCCTGCGTCGGGCTCTGTGCTGACTGCCAGCTCAGAGCCTGGAGCCTGTTTCAGAGTCTGTGACTCCCTCTCTCTGACCCTCCCCTGCTCACGCTGTCTCAGTGTCTCGCTGTCTCTCTCTCTCCCCTAGAAAAAAAAAATCACCAAGACTCATCATCAAGGAGTTATTGCTTGTGTTTTCTTCTAAGAGTTTTATGGTTTCAGGTCTTTACTTCAAATCTTTGATGCATTTTGAGTTAAGTTTTGTGTACAGCATACAATAAAATCCAGTTTCATTCTTTTCCATGTTGTTGTACAGTTTTCTCAACATCATTTATTGAAGGGAGTGTCTTTTTCCCACTTGGTTCCCACTTTATTCTTGGTTCCTTTACCATAAATGACCACATAAGCATGGGTTTATTTCTGGGCTTTCTATTCTCTTCCACTGTGTCTGTTTTCATGCCAATGCCATACTTTTTTTACTATAATTTTTTAAAGTTTATTTATTTTGAGAGAGAGAGTGGGGGTGGGTGGGGGTGGGGCAGGGAGAGAGAATCTCCACAAGTAGGCTCCACACTGTCAGCACAGAGCCCAACAAGGGACTTGATCTGTGAGATCATGACTCAAGCCAAAATCAAGAGTCGGCTCTTAACTGACTGAACCACCCAGGCACCACTGTAACTTTTTTCTCAATGTGGATATGATGTAATGTGTAAAGGAAACTGCTATAACTAAGCCTTCAGTAATGTGTTAGTAAAGTGTGAAGGGAGGGAAGCATTCCACAGCCCTATATTTAGGTCTCAGCCTTTTAGTGAGCATATGACTCTAGACTGTAAACTTCGTGTTTCTCAGTTTTGTACTTCTCCTCCTTTAGGGATGGGAGAGGATGGATAAAGTGGGTTGGAGTTGGGTATATCCTTTCTTCCATATGCAGTTAACTGGAATTGGGTACTTTCCTTTCCCCTAGGCCAGTTAGGCTGGTAATATCCTAGCTGCATAGGCCCTGGTTAACTAGTTTTCCTGAGGGCAGGCCTTGTTACAATAAACCAGTATGGTTTCACATATTTCAAAGGCTCCTTTGAGGAGAAGTATGAGGGTATTTTTCTCTGATATTTACTCTGTGAATCAGGTCAAGCTCCTAATGGCACATGCCATGGAACTGTGGGGAGCCTTCCTACGACTGGGTGTGTCAGAGTTTTTAGCTTTCAGAGTTGTCCACATTGAGTCGTCTCCGGCAATACCTCAATTCCAGTTCCAGTTGTGAGTACCTGCTCCTATGAGCTGTGACTCGCTGTATTTTCTGACTTTGGGGGACAGTGGTTTTACCCTGTATACTCCTTCTGGTATGAATCCAACAAGAGCTGTTGACTTTTCAGTCTGCTGAGCTTTTTACTTGTTAGAATGATGTGGCAACTTCCAAGCTCCTTACTCATGCGTCCAGACCCAGACGTCCTCAACAACCTGTTTTCTTTTCTTTTTTTCTTTCCTTTTTTTTTTTTTTTTACAAATAGTTTATTGTCAAGTTGGTTTCCATATAACACCCAGTGCTCATCCCCACAAGTGCCCTCCTCCATGCCCATCTCCCCTCTCCCCCACCACACCCATCAGTCCTCAGTAACAACCTGTTTTCGAAATGCTTTATTTTTGACAATTCAACTTCTAAAGTTACTAATAAGGAATGTCAGTAAGTGATTTCTTTTGTCCCAATGTAATGAAATTAACATATCATTATTTAAGACTGGTTTGGCAATCAGCATTTTAAAAAGTGAAATAGAACTGAGTAAAAGGTATCTGAGTACATTACAGGTAGTTAGGGTGAGTACAGGTTAATACTTCTGTGTTTTTAAGATTTTAAGTAATCTCTACACCCAATGCAGGGCTCAAACTTACAATCCCTGAAATGTAAAATGACCTTAAGAAAAAATAAAAAGTAATTATTAAAATATCAAAGTATAATAAAATTTTAAAACAGAGATCTTAGTGTGAGAAAAATCAACGTTCACCACCATCCTATTAAGATTCCATATACATAAAGTTCATGAGTTATGATAATAAAATTGAATTTTAGTTTACTTTTCTAAAAATTTTATTTCTGAGGGAGTGGGGGGAGGGGAGAGAGAGCGAGCAAGTGAGTGAGCATCAGCAGGGGAGGGTCAGAGAGAGAGGGAGACACAGAATCCCAAGCAGGCTCCAGGCTCCGAGCTGTCAGCACAGAGCCTGATGCGGGGCTTGAACTCACAAACCATGAGATCATGACCTGAGCCCAAGTTGGACGCTTAACCAACTGAGCCACCCAGGCGCCCTGAATTTTAGTTTACTTTTATATTAAAAAAGAAAAGGGGTTTCCTGAACAATTCAAATGTATGTGAAAATGACCTTATTTGCATATCAACATGAATCTTGAAGTATCCATATGCTTAAATACTGAAAATTTGAAACCATTTTACTTTTATTAAAATGATTTAAAGCTTGTAGTCCAGCAGAAAAAGCACATGACTCAGATTAGAAATTCAGAAATCAGATACATAGATATGAATTCCAGCATCACTACCCCTGATATGGTGACCTTGGGCATGTCCCTGGATCTACATTTCAATTCTCTTATTAGTAAAATGGGAATAATCTACTCTATGATAGTTGGAAACAAATTATAAAATATGAATGCACATATGTGAAAGAAGCTTAAAAACCTGAAGTGCTATGTAATTGCTAGGTATCGACATCAAATATATAATAAAATTCTTGTGCAAGTAGAAATAAAAGACTTATTTTTCCTCCCCTCTTAAAACTACAGTTTTTCAAAATATGCAATTCTCTGAAGATTCTGCATTAAACTCAAGTACTATTTCAGTATTCTGGAAAGATAAACTGTTACTGTGAAAGAGTAAACTAGCTGGGCTATAAACAAATTTGCTAAGGAAATATCTAACCTATTGGAAAGCAAGTTGCCTTGCTTGTTTGTGTACAAATAGGGCTGCCAATTACAAATAAGTGGTACCATTAAGGTACCAGAGGCCAAATCCCTACCTGGAAATATTCAAGTTAATAAATGTTCTTGGAAATAAAAATTCTTATTCATTCATTTATTTTTGAGAGAGCACATGCATCTGTGTGTGCACAAGTGGGGAGAAGGCAAAGAGAGAATCCCAAACAGGCTCCATGCTGTCAGCACACAGCCTGCTGCAGGACTTGATCTCACAAATCATGAAATCATGACCCAAGCCATAATCGAGAGTCAGAGGCTTAAAAAACTGAGCCACCCAGGCCCCTATTTATTTTTAAGTTCTCTCTACACCCAACAGGGTGCTTAAACTTATGACCCCAAGATTGAGAGTCACAGACTCTACTGACTCACCCAGGTGCCCTGGAAATAAAAATTCTTATTACAAATAAATGTGTAATGTATCTGGTCTTCCTAGAACACTGAACTCATTAATACATGTTTTAATCAAACTTTCATGTATGTAGACTCTAAAGACCACTTACCATTATAACATTTAGCTGTAAAGTAGTCACAGAAGTGTATCCGACTCACCTTAATAGTGCCGCCAACAACTTCCATCACCTTGCCTCGATACCACATAGTGTCTGATCCTCTTACTGCACAGGCTTCTCCCTTCTTCCAGAAATAAGGCTCCAAAAGGCCAAGGCATTTTAAAATACTTTGAATTTCATTCATCATTTTTATTAGCTCAAATTCTGAAGAAATTATTAAAAATACAAAGCATTTAGGAAGAATTTCCTACCATTTTCAATATGAAATGATTAACACCTTTAATAATTCATCACCTGGGTAACACTACAAGGAGTTAATAGAGCTTTAATAAAAATCTAACTCCTTCAGTAGCTTCTATGTGTTTCAAAACATAGAACTAATAGCATGTAAATAATTATTCTGATCTCTGGTCATAAAGGCAAGCATTATTTTGGTAATAAAGCATGGTTAAAGCTCTAAACACATAACGGATAGCCACATATAAAAGACCCAACATGTTAAGATAATGTCATTTTACCATCATACTTAAGTAAAATAGAACACAAGTCAGGTGTTACTTGATGCTTAGATAGGTACAGCATAGTGCTTGAACATAAAATTGCATTATTAATGTTGATATTTACTGCTAAATAGCTCACCATTTCCACAGTAAATACATATTCCCATACTGATAGCACTGAGGGCAAAGTATGGGGAAGCTGCCACATTAGTTCTACCACTTGAGTTGTGTGATCCTGAGTTGTTTCTTTACCTCCATACCCCAGTTGAATCTATGAACCTGGTACCACAGAGCCTGTCTCCATGATCAGTACTGCGGGGGACTCACCCGTAAACCTGGTGTCACAGAGCCTGTCTGCCGAATCAGTAGTGTGAAGGATTCCATATATAACAACCAGCGCATTGCCTGACAACATAACACTCAACCAGCTTTAGCTAGGACTATTCACTTCTAGATTAGTCAATTGCCCTGATTTGTTTTGTGTTTGAATTAAAAATGACAACAACAACCAGCATTTAGGAGGTCATCAAATGAGACAAAAATTTCAAGAAATTCATAGTCATCACACCCCTGTCCATAGGTGGAAACTTACCATGGAGCCAATGAAACTTAAATACCGTGAGTGCTAGAGCTGCTGTGAGTTATAAAGTACGCTGGATGTACCCAGGGTGGAGTGAGGAAATGTTTGTACACAACCCTAAGGAGATCACAGACAGGATTTGAATAATCTCAAAAGGCTCTCAATCTCCAGTCATTTGTCATGATTTCTTTCCTATTCTAAATGAATAAAAACTTTTGTATTCTTTTTTCTTCGAAAGCCTCCAAAGTGCGTAAGTGCCAGGTCTTACAAACCTGGACCACCCCCATGTTTATCTTAGGTCCAGTATCTCTCCCCAGAGTCTCAACAAATCATTTTATGTGAAAAGCACTTTGCATGAGTTATTTTCACAACAAACCTGTGAAAATGAGTTAAATATTGCCCAAGGTATTTCAATCTGTGTCTACTTTATACAGAACTGGGCTGCTAGCTACTATTAGTGATTAATCCTCCATAACATAAAAAAAATATTACCTGACAATTTAGGTACTACAAATATAGTTCCATCATCGCCAATGCAGCTGACTGTTGCTTCAAATACTTTCATGTTAGGAATAGTTGGTGGTTTATAGCATCCAGTGGTTCTTGGTTCTGGAATTTTCTGCTTAAATTCAGATACCTTGTGTTCATTGATAACATCAGCAGTTTTTTTGTCAGGGTCAAAGTCAGTCTTAATACACTTCATAACCATTGAATCTTCTTCTTCTGGGGGTATTTCCAAAGACTTCTCAGATGAATAGCTGTTATTTAATTTTTTATTTCTGTAACATCCAAAAAATAATATATCTAAACATGAGCACATAAAAATATTCTCTGGAAAACAATATAAAGAGAGTCCTTCAAATATAGTGGAAATTTAAAGAAAATATTTGCTCTCGTCTAGGATATATTAGTCTAACTTGTTACATAAAAATGAGCATAATTTAAATTATAATAAAAATTATTTTAAATTATAAATGAGCTTGAGAAAAAATATAGAATTTCACTTAAACATTTTAAATTACTATGTCATATTTACATGTTATTTTGTCTTAAAATCTCATAAGTATATCACAAGTATTATACAATTAACTAGATCTTAAAGGGAAATACAACATCTTCAGATTGATTCTAACTTAGTCCACAGACAGAATATATACACATTCTATCAAAATAATACAAATAATAAGTTCCTTAAAAACACAATGCAGTACTATTGAGATAGTGTCAGTGGTAATAAGCTATACCTCAATTGTTTTTTTACTTCCTGTCATTCCCTTCCAGTTAAAAAAAAAAAAGTATGCCTAGTATAAAAAATCGTACAGGAAATATTATTTTCATAGAATTATATATTTTTGTTTCTTCTACTCTTATATCTTCTTTAAAAAAAAAAAAGGAGATAAACACTTGTGAGATAGCTACGTAATTCTTCAATTAACATCGTTCCCACTTGGTCTTCAGCCTTTAGAAGTCTAATAGTTTTAGTACTGTAAAAGCAGTAAGAAACATCACAGTGGCAGATGTTAGCAGTATTGGGGCGCCTGGGTTAAGCACCTGACTTCGGCTCAGGTTATGATCTCACAGTTCGTGGGTCTGAGCCCCGCATCAGGCTCTGTGCTGACAGCTCAGAGCCTGAAGCCTGCTTTGGATTCTGTTTCTCCCTCTCTCTCTGACCCTCCTGTGCTCACGCTGTGTGTGTCTCTCTCTCTTTCAGAAATAAATAAAAACATTTTTTAAAAAAGATGTTAGCAGTATTAACTTGCTTGCATTTTTCAATTTAACATTTCTTTTATCAAGGAGTTGCTTTAGCCTAAAGCCAGCGAGTGTGAAGAGAGACACATGCAGGATGTCTTTACACAGAGTCTAGCTGTAAGCCAATACTTAGGCAGTTAAGCCAGCATTTACCATGCTTACCTAACTACTTCACATCCCATTTTATTCTGATTTCTCATTCTCCTACCATTCCATCAGGACTAGGGTCCTGACCCAAATAAGGTAAGCTATAACAATGCAAGATAAAAAAAGACATCTGGCACGTATGGTACAAAGTGGCTACTTGGAATATGTGTTTGCAATGCTAATATATCTTATATCTAGAAGAAAAGAAATAAACAGCAGCAGCTAGGGCTATCGCAACATTCTTATCCTTTGCCCTTTGGACCAATTGTACCTTAAACCACAAACTTAGTACCTGAAAGGTCTAAATTTAAATATTGTTTAAATACTTTTCTGCTATCAATTTGTGTTTCACATAAACCCATGTTCATGTATACTTACCACAATTTCCAAGATAAAGCTTAAACATTTCTGTCTAAGCACATGATGGCAAAGGGCAAGGATATGGTACCCACTATATAATTCTCTTTTCCTTTGGTTTCGAGTATAAATGCCAAAGCAAAAGGGAAAACATAAAAGCAGAAATGTCAGTAGGGATTTAAATATGCAAGAGCTAATGAGCCTGAATAAAGAAATAAGCAATCCTGAATGAACTTAATTCTGAGCTGGCTTCTCAAGATTAGTTTATAAATCATTAGGAGCAAACAAGACGAAAGCACACAGGTATAAGGATTTACACAGGCAAATAAGAAGCCTCAATTATAAACTGAGGTAAAAAAAAAAAAGTCTATACCTCCTTTCTCTCAAAGCCAAACCCTTTTTAATCAAATATTTAGAAACATCGACACGTTCTCCTTTTTCATCTCTGCAGAAAATTTTCACAGGTAATGGCCATGTTGTATTGCTTTCCTGCAGTGATTTAAGAGCACAGTTAACATGAAATACTTAAAGGACACCTTATAAACAGCATACTTCACACAGGCATTTTCTCCACATTTATCCAAGTCAGAAAAATAATTTCCAGCCAAGTAATTTTGATACCTGACTCAGTATCAGAGAGAAAATAACATGGAAGAGAGTCAAGTGGGACAGGCAGTTGGTTTGTGAAATGTGTCAGGAAGACCTCACTATCTTACCTTTTTTTTAAAGTTTATTTATTTTGAGAAAGAGAGACAGTGAGCAGGTGTGCATGAGTGGAGGAGGGGCAGAGAGAGAGAAGGAGAGACCGAGAATCCCAAGCAGGTTCTGCTACATCAGCGCAGAGCCCAAAGTGGGGTTCAAACCCAAAAACTGAGTCAAAGTCAGATGCTCAACTGACTGAGCCACCCAGGGACCCCAGGAAGACCTCACTGTCAAGGTGAAATGTGGGTCTGTCAGGGGAGACCGAATGAAAACTTTTCTTCCAGCCCAGAATGGGCTGAGGGTACATAAGTTACGAATTTGTCTATCCTCCTAAACCCTTTGCAAATTATAGAGCTGAAATGTATTTTCCCAGGTGTGCTGTGTGAGTTTCTGTGTGTCCACACGCACGCAAAGGAAAGGAAGGAAAGTGCTTGCAAGGCCTATATACTCTGCTTCAAATGGAATTAGGAAAATGGAGAAAGTACACATAGAAAAAGTAACATGGAAAAATTACCCAAGAAAATTCTAATCATCAACACAATAAAAGGTATCCCACTGGATTAAAAGAAAGAATAGTTTTAAGAGTTCTGAAAAAATATATCCCTCTTCTCAAACCTCATACTTACACAAACACCCATTCTTTTACATACAATCAATATGATTTCACTAGAAGACTAACTCTTCAGTTTATAAAGACTAGCAAATGCTCTCTAGTGGGGCACCTGGGTGGCTCAGTCAGTGAAGCGTCCGACTTTGGCTCAGGTCATGATCTTTCAGGTCTGTGGGTTCAAGCCCCATGCTGGGCTCTGTGCTGACAGCTTAGAGCCTGGAGCCTGCTTCAGATTCTCTATCTCCCTCTCTCTCTCTGCCCCTCCCTCCCCACATTCTCTGTCTCTCTCTCAAAAAAAAAAAAAAAACATTAAACTTAAAAAAAAAAGAAATGCTCTCTAGCATAATGTTTTTTAACATGTAAATTATCAACTCAAGGTTATTACTTTAGAAATGCTTTAATTCATATAATCATTTATGGGATATCTATATCAAACAGGTGTTATAACCTGAAATAAGACCAAAAAAGGCTGTCAAAAAATCCATATAGTTTTGTTATTTTCTCAACAATTGTAGAAAACAACAATGAAATATCCATGACATATCTATTGTAACTGTTTAGCCCACCTCGCACCTGTAAGATGATAGTTGCTACAGCTCCAGTCAGGTACAATGAAAGACAGTCGCAAGCTGTAGCTGTCCACTTGTCACTCCCACCAGTTGGTCTAAAATAGCCACAAAAAAAGACAACTCATTTTTAGAACAAACAGAACAAGATACAGAAATATAAAAGAACCACTATATGTATATATTCTTATATATATGAGCAAACAATATAAGTAGTGTGAAATCAATTTAAACATGGCTTCTGTTATTTTCACAATTTTCTTCTCTGTTTTCATAGACTTTTGCTCACTCCTCTCTATTCTACTTAGGGATCATATCATATGCTAACTTATGTATATCTGTTCTGCAGCTACACTGAGAACCCTTAAAAAGGTACGTTTTAAGTATTTTCTTTTTTTACCTATTATGTACATTTCAGACATGCTGACCAGACTAAAACTCTGAGAGAGCACTGATAATGTATTATGTGTTGTGTCCACCGTCATACCCCTAAGGCCTAGGATAGTGCCCGGCACACAGAAGTCACTTCAAAATTATTTAATGGAAATTTAAAAAGGACAATCCCTTTGCAATAATGATTCCACTGCCCTAACATTTTTTAAAGCTTTTTCTCTGGAATTTAAATCTGATATGAATTGCTATCCATGAATATCAGCCTCAGTAATTTATAGAAAATTTATTTTTAATATTCATGGTAAAAATGCTCAATAAGGACGCCTGCATGGCTCAGCTGGTTAAGCATCTCTTTATTTACTTACTTATAATTTAAATCCAAGTTACTTAACACATAGCATAATAATGATTTCAGGAATAGTATCCAACTCTTGATTTTGGCTCAGGCCATGGTCTCACTCATAATCATGAGATCAAGCCCCATGTCAGGTTCTGTGCTGAGCATTCTTTCTCTCCTCCTCTCTCTGCCCTCCTCCCGCTCATGCATCCCCTCTCTCAGAATCTGTAAACATTTTTTAAAAAGTTCAATAAATATTGACAGGCCAATGAGAAGCAGAATATTCAATTTCATCATCTATTTTAGTTTGTGGAATTGAAACTGAGTGACTTTCCATCAAATCCACTTCAAAGAATAAAGAACTAGTACCACTAAAGAGGTTACAAGTATCATAATGCAGGCTCTGAAGGCTCTCTATACATGATTTCTAGATCTGGAGTTTCAAATGGAGCTGACCACCAAATAAATAACTAATCTTTTATTATTAGTTATTTTCACATTAATGAGTGAACAAAACAAACTGTGTAGGTAGTCTGACCAAGTAGGATTTAGTAAATATGCTACATTATTTACTAAGAAGTCCAAATGGTGTTCTTAAGATTAAGAATTTAAATTATCAGTGGCTCTTAGAATTAGTTGTGGTTTTTAAAATTTATTATGATGGTATTCAGATAAAAATCAGTGTTCACAGGGGCACATGGGTGACTCAGTTGGCTGAGTGTCTGACTTTGGCTCAGATCGCCCCGCGTCGGGCTCACTGCTGCCAGCCTGTTAGTGCAGAGCTCACTCTGGCTTCTCAGTCCCCTTCTCTCTGACCATCCCCTGCATGCAATCTCCCCAAAATAAATATTTAAAAATAATCAGTGTTAACATTAAGATTTTCCTATGATCTATTATGAATATACATATTGTAAATACTAACTTTGAAAGTATTTATAACACTAAAAAAACTTTGGTCAGTATTCATAAATATTCATAAAAAATGTTTCAGTTGGGAAAGATGAAAAGGCTCTGGAAATGGATAGTGGTAAAGGTTACACAACATGTGAATGTATATAATACAACTGCAATGTACACTAAATTACATGTTATGTAGATTTTAGATTTTACTAAAATAAGAAAAAGATTTCTCAGAAGGGTAGTAAATCATAGTGATTAGAGCTCCAATTCTTTTTTTAAATATCTATCTATCTATCTATCTATCTATCTATCTATCTATCTATCTATCTATCTACAGCAGAGGAGTGACAGAGAGAGAGCCGGACAGAGAATCCCAAGCAGGCTCCCCACTATCACTATAGAGCCTGATTCTGGGCCTGATCTCACAAGAGAGATCATGACCTGAGCCAAAACCAAGAGTCAGGTGTTTAACCAAGCTACCCAGGCACTTTGCTCCAATTCTGAATTCAGACCTTGTTTATAATCCTAGCTCAAAAGTTAATAGATGTATTACCCTGGATAATAAATTAACCTCTTGAAGACTCAATTTTCTGATCTATAAATGTCTTATCTATAGCTTTAAGGTTTATTATGAGGATTAACTAAAGTAATGCCTGTAAGACAATTAATAGAGAGTCCAGAAGTGCTAAAGGTTAGCTATTATTAGACCTGTGAAATAATGGTATTCCATCTGAGTTCAAAAGATATAATTCAAGGTATGTATAGGAACACATTCTCTACAGTATTGGATACAATTAAAGGATTCATGGAATTCTGTTCAACTGCTCTGATTGAACTGTTCAGGGTAGAACTGAAAACTAGGATAAGATTTTTTTTTAATTTTTTTTTAATGTTTATTTATTTTCAAGAGACAGACAGAGTGCGAGCAGGGGAGGATCGTAGAGAGAGGGAGACACAGAATCCGAAGCAGGGTCCAGGCTCTGAGCTGTCAGCACAGAGCCCGACACAGGGCTCAAACCCACAAACTGTGAGATCATGACCTGAGCCAAAGTCGGTCACTTAACCGACTGAGCCATCCAGGCGCCCCTTTTAATTTTTAAAAAATGTTTCTTTTAGAGAGAGATAGAGACTGTGTGTCAACAGGGGAGAGGAAGAGAGGGAGGGGACAGAGTATCTGAAGCAGACTCTGTGCTGACAGAACACAGCTGATGCGGGGCTCAAACTCATGAACCATGAGATCATGACCGGAGCCGAAGTCAGACACTTAACTGACTGAGCCACCCAGGCGCCCTTAGGATAAGAATTTTTAGTATGTTGGCCTGAGATTTCCATTCCAGGGCATTACATTCTTTCAATTTATAGAACAAATTTATAGATACGGTCCCATAGTCACTCTCAGTAATCACAGATAGTGGAAAAGGTACCTGTAAGATTAGAGAAATATTCTGTGCAAATAGGCAGATTATGGAAACTATTATTGATAAGCACTTCAAGAACATTAAATAAATGTTACACCAGCAATTAGAACAGAAAGAGATCTCTAAGAACAAGGTATCCTATTGGGGAGGCCAATTTTAATACAGAGTACAGAAATACTAGTCACTGGAGCTGTCCGATAAAGAAACAACCTCCCTCCTCTGAGAGACAGGCTCCACAGTAATGACGTCAGCTGGTCTTGAATGTTCATTTTTTAGGGCTGGTATAAAAAGAATTACTGTCATGATGCCTCTAAGATCTTTGAGTTCCAACTCTAAGACTCTATAAATCTTTTATTTTTATTGAAGTATAATTAACATACAATGCTGTTAGTTTCTAGTGTACAATATACTGATTCAATAATTCCATACCTTACTCAGTTCTCACCATGGCCTGTTTGTCACCATACAACATTATCATAACATTATTGACTATATGCCCTGTGCATACTTTTCATCTCCATGACTTACTATTTCATAAAGGGAAGTTTATACCTCCTAATCCCTCTTTTAAAATTCTGTAATTCTTGTTACAGAAAATTAGCTTCATTTCCATAGATTTATCAATGAAGAAATGTGTCCTACCAACAGGAAACTGCCACTTCTGTATTTTTCAAAAAGAAATCTGAGGATAATATATACCCATACTGTCTGGTAGGAATCTGCTATGAATAAATATATACCAAAAATTGGGACAAATGAATACATTCTTAGAAACATAGACTCTTCCAAGGCATGGTCAGGAAGAAATAATCTGAATTTGGTGTGATGGGATATCACCTCACACATCTTCTTTATCCATCCATCTATTGCTTTCCTATCTTGGCTTCTGTAAATAAAGCTGAAATGAACATAGGGGTGTATGTTTTTTTGAATCAGTGTTTCAGTTGGTCTTTTGATGAACACCTAGAAGTGGAATTGCTGGATCATACAGTAGTTCTACCTGAAGTTTCTGAGAACCTCTCTGGTGTTTTCCAGAGCAGCTGCACCAGAGTGCATCCGGTTTCCCTTTACTCTACATCCTCACCAACATGTGTTTTCTTCTCTTTTTGTTAATAGCTTTCTAACATGTGTGAAGAGATCTCCTATTATGGTTTGACCATCTGTAAGTCTTCTTTAGAAAAAAATGACCTAAGTGTAAGACCTGACACCATAAAAATCCTAGAAGACACTTAGCCAACTAAGCCACCCAGGCACCTCCCAAATTAACTAGATTTATTGAATTTCAGAATGCCAGTAAAATGAAAACTGAAAAGAACCTATCCAAAAAGAAAAATACTTATAATTATTCAATACTGAGAAAATTTACTCAGCTAAAGACTACCTTATATCAACAAGACAGCATTCCAAAGATAATCTTCCCATTGTCCGTAGGTTTTCTTGAAGCTCTCGTAAACAGGTAACATTCACTACTAGTTCAACACCCACGTCATACAGCAAAACCTATGAAAATAGTAACTTTGAGTCCGGGGACAGACAGTACTTTAAAATATTTTTTGCAAACTGAATAGCATAATAAAAATTAGATTTAAAAAATTTCAAAGTAAAAATACTGAATCCATTTACCTTCACAATTATATTTTTAACTCTGCATTTACCTCTACCAACGTGTCTGTAACCATTCTGATGATCTGGCCTCTTTGCCACTGATTTTTAT
Organism: Crocuta crocuta; assembly: GCF_008692635.1. Lineage (NCBI taxonomy): Eukaryota > Metazoa > Chordata > Mammalia > Carnivora > Hyaenidae > Crocuta > Crocuta crocuta. Next base: position 784,213 of record NW_027531912.1, read on the forward strand.
CTGGGATCCTAACAGCACAGTGCATATCATTTTCCCATTTAACAGCTTCCCATTTTGAGTCTTCATAAGCAGCTACCATCTTTTCTTCTAAACTAGAGAAAAAATTAACTTTCAAACCTTTTCTTACAACATATAATTCTCTGACCATGTCTTCTACTCTTCCCTTTTCTCACTCTACTCAAGCCAAACTGGATACCTTGTTTTTCCTTGAGTACCCAAGCACATTTCCACTGCAGGGTCTTTGAACTTGTTCTTCCCTCTCCGTGAGATGACCTTCCTCCAGATATCCTCATGGTTTACTCCCTCTCTTCCTTTAGGATCCATTTCAAATGTCATTGTCCTTTTGAGGTCTTCCCTGCCTTCCTCAACTGCTTTTACTCTATTGTCTTTATCATCTGATACAGTAAATATTTTATTTGCCTACTGTCTCTCCCTCTACCAGAATTTAAGCATCATGACAGCAAAGACTTGTAAATGTTTTTACCACTGCATCCTCAACACCTACAATACTGGTTGTCAAATAACAGGTATTCAATAAGTATTTGTGGAATCACTAATTCTAATGTAGTGAAAACAACCAGTAAAGACACTACCTGTATACTTTTAACTAGTTTTTAAGTGACTACTTAGCTGAAATAATTTTGCTTTTAAAATTCTACATCTATGATTTATAGATTTTTCAAACAAAATACAGAGAAAAGCCCATATGCAATATAGGTTTTCCTTATATGTTATACCTGTTAAGTAAGTTTTCTGTTAATAACCACTGAACGTAAATCTTCTCAGGAGATATCACATTACAGATATGTACGGGTAATTCCTTATTATAAAGTGATTGGAGATTCTCATTAGGTAGTGATTTTATAGACACAGGATTTAAGCTGTTTACTTCATTTGAAATAATTTCTTCTGGAGAAGGATCCCATACTTCGCTATGCTTTTTGGAATTATCCTTGAGGGTATACCTGGAAAATAACAAAACCCATCAGCAAAAAGAGTAGTTTGCAAAATATTCACGTTTGTATTTGCTTAGATCTAGAGATGAACAAGTTTTAGCTATGATTCGCTGCTTCCTAGTTTTCACATTAACAGCAATTTTAGTTTCTTTTCAAAAAGGGTTAACTACTACTAGCAAAGTTAAGTACAAAAACCACCCTAGAAGCCAAACTTTCTATGTATTTTTTTTGAGTGAGCAAGAGCATGAGCCGGGGGCAGGGAGGGCGAGGACAGAGGGAGGGGAAGGGAGGGGAGGGGAGGACAGGGGGAGGGAGGGAGGGAGAGAATCCCAAGCAGGATCCACATTCAATATTGAGTCCAACATGGGGCTTAATCCCACAACCCTGTGATCATGACCTGAGCTGAAACCAAGAGCCAGATGCTCAACTGAATGAGCCACCCAGGCGTCCCCTCTTTCACTCTTAAACATGTCCAAATTTGGATGAGAAATATTCTCACCTTACTAATAAGTTCATTAAATCAATACATTAATAAATGTTGCCAATCCAAATTTTAAGATTCATTACACAACAAAATTTGAAATGTCTTAAAATATATATGTAATACATATATATGTGACATAAACGTGACAGATTTTCCTAATTATAATTTTATAAATTTACAGAATATTACCAGTAATTGAGCTATGGATCAGAAAAAAAAACATTTTAAAATTACCAATAAATAAATTTCAATCCACTGGGGGTGCCTGGGTGGCTTAGTCGATTAAGCAGCTGACTTTGGCTCAGGTCATGATCTCACGGTTCATGGGTTCGAGCCCCACGTCAGGCTCTGTGCTGACAGCCAGCTCAGAGCCCGGGGTCTGCTTCAGATTCTGTATCTCCTCTCTCTCTGACCTTCCCCTGGTCACTCTGTCTCTCTCTCTCTCAGAAATAATTTTAAAAAACATTTAAAAAATTAAAAAAATTTTAATCCACAATATTACAGACTATTCTGTCTATACGGAATATTGCAAAATTCGGCATTTCAAGTGGTGATTCATACAGAGATAAAAAATGTAATAATAAGTAGTGGCACCGGAGTGGCTCGGTCGGTTAAATGTCTGACTCTTCGGTTCAGATCATGATCTTGCAGTTTGTGGGTGTGGGCCCCGTGTGAAGACTCTGTGCTGGTTGTGCGGAAACTGCTTGGGATTCTCTCTCTCTCTCTCTCTCTCTCTCTCTGCCCCTCTCTTGCTCTTGTTCTCTCTTGCAAAATAATAAACTTTAAAAAATTATAAATATTGTAATAAGTATTTTGCGATGAGTCTGAATTTTGTAATGCTTGTATTATTTGCCCACTTCTGAAAATCTGTTATTTGTTGTGACTTATCAGTCTATGTAACTATTACTTCTGCTTATTTAATTCTATAATTAGAACTCTGTATTCTCTTCCTTAAAGGGGGCCTTCCAACTTTCAGGCTCACTGATGACACCTGGATTTGCCCATGATGAGCACAAAAGTGCCAGCATTTAGAAGTGAGTAAATACACCTGACCTGTTCTCACCCCTGCACTCCCACTCTTTATCATGTGCTTCTGTTACGACGCAACTAAACCGACCACTGCAGTCCAGTGTCACAAACCCGAAGGCCTGGTGTGTGGCTGGCGGTCTTCCTGACATAGTTGTCTGCCACTTGAAGGGGCCTCCCTCTAATATGCCTAAGGCACCTCAGACACAGTATGTCCAAAGCTGGCATCACATCTACTTTCCCCCCAAACCTGCTCCCCTTGAAAACAAGGAACAGTATCACCAGCTATTGGGTGGTTTGAGTCAGTGACCCTGAAAGTCAATCTTGACCCCTCCCCTCTTACTCACCTACAATGAATAGCAAGGTCCTGCAATATTTACCTCCTTCATATTTCATAATCTACCTGTTTTTCTATCCCCAAGTAACTATAACTTCAATACTCTACAGTACCCACTTCTAGCGTAACACTTTATTTTTAAAACTTGCAGCTAGAGGGAACTTTCTTCTATTTATTTACTTAAATGTATTTTTTAAAATTTACATCCAAGTTAGTATATAGTACAATGATTTCAGGAGTGGATTCCTTAATGGCCCTTACCATTTAACTCCTTTACCCCTCACAACCTCTCCAGTAACCCTCTGTTTGTCTCCATATTTAAGAGTCTCTTATGTTCTGTCTCCTTCCCTGTTTTATATTATTTTTGCTTCCCTTATGTTCATCTGTTCTATGTCTTTTTTTTTTTTTTAATGTTTTTTATTTATTTCTGAGGGAGAGAGACACAGCATGAGCAGGGGAGGGTCAGAGAGAGGGGGAGACACAGAATCTGAAGGAGGATCCAGGCTCTGAGCTGTCAGCACAGAGCCCAACACGGGGCTTGAACCCACGAGCTGTGAGATCATGACCTGAGCCAAAGTTGGACGCTTAACTGACTGAGCCAGCCAGGCGCCCCTGTTCTGTGTCTTAAAGTCGTCATATGAGTGAAGTCATATGATATTTTTCTCTAATTTCACTCAGCCAGAAATTACCAGAGGGAACTTTCTAAAATCCAAGTTTCCTCTCAGTCCTTTGCCTAAAATCATTCAATAGACTCCCACCCTGTTTCCTGAAGGGATAAAGTTCAAATACACGGAAATGTTTGAAATTTAGATACAATTTATCTTTAACTTACTTCTCATTGATCAAGGTTCTGTAATTATCTGGTCTCTGCATTTCTCTCCAGCTTGATCTCTTGCCTTACCTGCTACTACTACCTTTCTTCCGATCTACCAGCAATGTGAGTGTACTGACAATACCCAGACACACCACCTTTTTTCTGTGTATAGGCTTTTACCCCCAGTTGTACTACAGAATTCAGCTTAGGTGAAATCTCCAGTGGCACACTCTCCAGAATTCCCATAATGCTATGGGAAGAGTCCTTATCACACTGAAAGATGACCCGACCACCTCTCCTTCCTATTATATACTCTAAGCTCCATGAAGGCACAAACCATCACGGAGTACAGGATTTGTTACAATGTAGTAAGTAGGCATACAAATATCTCTTTCTTATTTAACCAGTAAATCCTAGCTAATGGACTTTTTAAAACAGCTTTTTGATGTAGGTTTTCCACAACAAAAAGTAACCCATTTCAAGTGTATGATTCAATGATTTTTAGTTAACTTTAACCAAATTGTGTAACCATCACCATAAATCAGTTTTAAACAATTTCATCTCTCCCCAGAAAGATCCTCCCTGTCCATTTAATTTTTTTATGTTTATTTATTTTTGAAGGAGAGAGAGACAGAGCCTGAGCATAGGTGGGGCAGGGAGACAAAAAAACACAAAGCAGGCTCTAGGCTGTCAGCACAGAGCCTGAAGCAGGGCTCAAACTCACCACGGGTGAGATCATGGCCTGAGCTGAAGTCCGAGGCTGAAGCAACTGAGCTTTCTAAGAGCCCCATCACCATGTCCACTGAGAGTGAATCTTCCCTGCCCCTAGCTCTAGGCACTCTCTAATAAACTTTTTTGTATCTCTAAACTTGTCTTTTTTGGGCATACCATGTAAATGGAATCCTATACAATCTCTTATATTTGGCTTTAATTAACTTAAAATTTTTGAAGTTTATCCATGATGTAGATGTGTCAGCAGTAGTTTGTTCCTTTTTGTGGCTAACTAGTATTCCATTATAGAAATGTATATAGTATTTTGACTGTTTACCTACCACTCACTGGATATTTATATCATTTCCAGTGGTTGGCTATTCTGAATAATGCTGCTGTGAACATTTGTTCACAAGTCTGTATGTGAACACAGGTTGTCATTTCTCCAGGGCATATATACCTAGGAGTGAAATTGTGGGGTTGAGCGTGGTTTTACATTTAACTTTCTTTAAAAAATTTTTTATGTCTTTATTTTGAGAGACAGAGACAGAGAGCAAGCAGGGGAGGGGCAGAGAGAGAGGGAGACACAGAATCTGAAGCAGGCTCCACGCTCTGAGCTGTCAGCACAGAGCCCAACGCGGGGCTCAAACCCACGAGCTGTGAGATCATGACCTGAGCTGAAGTCGGAAGCCTAACTAACTGACCCACCCCGGTGGCATGTTTAACTTAAGAAATTTGCAAACCACTTTCTAAAGAGGCTGTACCATTGACATCCCTGCCAGTAATGAGGGTTACTCCACATCCTTTCCAACATCTGTCTTGTGTATGATAGCATTCTAGTGCACGAGAAATGGTATCTCATTGTGGTTTTAATTTGCATTTCCCTGATGATTATTAATAATGTTGAGCATCTTTTCATGTACTTATTAGCTAACTGTATACTTTCTTTGGTCTGCTTATATCTTGTACCCATTTCTTTTGGTTGAATAATTTGTCTTACTGAATTTTTTGTCTTATGAATTCCAGATAGAGTAAGTCCTTTATGGGACAGATTTGGCAAATATTTTCTCCCACTCTGTTGTTGTTATCATTATTATTATTATTGAGATAGAGAGGGAAAGGGTGGGGGGATGGGCAGGGGAGGGGCACAGGGAGGGAGAGAATCTTAAACAGGCTCCATCCCCAGCAGAGGCCAACAATGCATGTCGTGATCCCATGACCCTGGAATCATGACCTAAGCTGAAATCAAGAGTAAGTTCCTTAACCCAGGTGCCCCTGTCTTTCATTTACTTAATAGTGTCTTTCAAAGTTCACTAGTTTTGAATTTTGAGGAGGATCAACTTACCAACTTTTTTCTTTTATGAACTGTGCTTCCGGTGTCCTGTATAAGAAATCTTTTCCCAATCTACAGGCCTCCTATTTCTCCTAGAAGTTCTGTTTTAGCTCTTAATTTTATGAGTATATTCCATTTTGAGTGAGCTTTGTTTATGGTGTGAGCTAAGGGCTGTTTATCTTTTTTGCTGGTGGACATCCCATTGCCACAACACCATTTGTTGAACAGACTACTGTTTTTACCCCAATGAACTGTCTTTGCACCTTTGTTTAAAAAAATCTATTGATTATAAAGATTTATTTCCCAACTCTCAATTATATTTATTCATCTATAGGTCTATCTTTACATTAGTACCACACTGTCTTTGTAGTTGTGGCTTTATATTAAGTTCTGAAATTGGAGGTGGAAGTCCTCCAACTTTGTTTTCAAAATGGTTTTGGCTATTTTATGCGTTTTGCATTTTCACATAAAATTTAAAGTATCATCAATTTCTGCACATTTTAATCTGCTGGAATCTGGCAGGGTTTGAGCTGAATCTACAGCTAATGGACTTTTTAGGAGATTTTTAGGTTAGTGAAATACTCTGATATTATAACGGTAGATTAATGCCATCATACATTTGGTCAAAGCCCACATAATGTACACTAATGTAAATTATGGATGTTGGATGATTGTGATATGTCAGTGTAGCTTCACTGACATTTACCACTTTGACAGCTGATAGTGGGGGAGGGGTGTGCCTGTTGGGGGTGCAGGGAGTATGTGGGAAATCCCTTTGCTTTCTGCTCAGTGTTATGAACATAAAACTGCTCCAAAAAAGAAAGCCTATTTAACAAAGTAAAAAGGATGACAGGCCTAAATATGAGACCTAAAACTGTAAAACTTCAGAAGAATACATAGCAGAAAATGTTAGGCAAAGATTTCCTAGTTATAAAGCAAAGTGCTTGAATTATAAAAGAAAAAATTATCAAAGTAGACATCAAAGCCAGAAACTTCTCTTTCAAGACACTGTTAAGAAGCCACAGACTTGAAAAAAATAATTGCAAAGCACATTAACTGATAAAGGACTCTTATCTGGAAGAAATTTCATTTTCACTAACAATAAGCAACACGATTCAGCACAAAACAGTTGAAAAGAAACTTCACCAAATAAGAGATACAGATGGCAAATAAGCACATGAAAAGGTCCTTAATGTCATTAAATACATTAAAATTAAAACCACTAGAAAAATCACTTTATTTCTATTAAAAGGGCTAATGTAAACACAAAATGATCACATCAAATGCTGGCACGGATACAGAACAACAGAAATGGTTGGAATTGCTGTTTCAGAATGGTTTCTGGTGGAAATGCAAAATGGTAGAGCCAGTTTTGAAAACATGTGGCAGTTTATTCCTATAAAGTTAAAAATATATAATAATAAACTTTTAGATATACATACTAAAATATTAAATGGATGAAGTTATATGGTGTCTGAGATTTGTGCCAAAGTTATCAAGGCAATTATGTAGGTGGGATATTAAACTAAGAGAAAAAAAACCCACTTACTTTACAAGCAGCAATCTCACTTCCAGGTATTTACTCAGGAGAATACATATATATGCCTACAAAAACCTATATGCAAATGTTTACAACACCTTTATTCACAAAATCTCTCAAACTGGAAATAGCCCAAGTGTTCACCAATTAGGGACTGTATAATACTGTGGTACAACCAGACAACAGAATACTAGTGAGCAATAAAAACTACCGATACATGCAACAATATGGATGCATCCTAAAGCATTAAGTGAAAGAGGCCAGACAAAAAAGTCAATACACTGTGACTCTATTTACAAGAAGTTGTAGAAAAGTCAAAATTATAGAAACAGAAATTAGATCAGTAATTGCCAAGGTTTGGATGTGGAGGAAGAGAAAGAACTACAAAGGTGCACAAGGAACTTTTTGTGGTGATAGAAATATTCTGTATTTTAACTGTGATAATGGTTGTATGATTGTATATGTAACAGGGTGAATCTTATTGTATGTTTTACCTCGATAACCCTGACTTAAAAAGAATTTTTTTTTTTTAACATTTATTTATTTCTGAGAGACAGAGAGAGACAGAGCGAACAGGGGAGGGTCAGAGAGAGGAGAAGACACAGGATCTGAAGCAGCTCCAGGCTCTGAGCTGTCAGCACAGAGCCCGACGAGGGGCTCAACCCATGAACCGTGAGACCATGACCTGAGCCGAAGTCAAACACTCAACCGACTGAGCCACCTGGGTGCTCCAACAACCCTGACTTAAAAAAAACTCAGTCCGATGTATTTAAGTGTTTCCTCTCATCCCTTCTCTTCCCTTACTTAGGGCCGACGGTGGGAGAAGGACTGGTCCTCTCTGCTGCATCCAGCAACTCCGCTGTTAGGGCAGGGAGGGGGGGCGAGACCACATGCTGAGCGCGGGACTGCAGGCTTCAGCTGGGAATCACTGTCTCACTGTTACCCTGACAGGCATTCTGTGTGGGTGTTATCAAGTATTTGCTTTCCTGAGGACAGTATGTGGGAGTTCTTCAGAAGACCCTTCAGGGGCCACTCCACTACACAGCCTGTATTGTGAAAGAACTGCTTTTGTATTAACACAATGGCTCAAATCCTGCTCTCATTCAACGTACCCAGTTGTACCCAGAAAAAATTCACATTTCTCCAAATGGAAATGTGGGGTACCAATAACTACTCTGCCATTTCTCTTACTAATTCTCTTCTCAAATAGGCACAAAGGGCTACTAAAGCAGACGTTCTACCTAGAAATAAGATGCTATTCTCCTTTTTGTAGAAGTACCTTCAATCCCTAGGAGCCATTCTCTTGGTTTCAGAGTCACTTAGGGATGGAGGGAAAAGCCACTCTACTACTCCCCATTAAATGAATGACTCCAATTATTTTTCCTTCTATTTTTCTTGATTCAAAAACAGGAGAAACCTCCCAAGCAGATATCGAAAAGCAAATGACATGCTACTTTCTCTCTCTCTTTTTAAAACTTTTATTTATTTATTTTGAGAAAGAGAGAGCGAGCACATGCACGCAAGCAGGGTTTGGGGGGCAGAGAGAGAGGGAAAGAGAGAACCCCAAGCAGGCTCTGCACTGTCAGTACGTGGAGCCCAATGCAGGGCTCAATCATGACCGGAGCCAAAATCAAGAGTCAGATGCTGAACTGACTTGAGCCACCCACGCGCCCTACCACCTTCTTGTGAATAGATTGTTACACAGGAATTTTTAAAAGTTTATAGGTCTACTTACCCTACTTCATAAGATGCTAGGCCCTCTTTGACCAGCTGGTCATTTATACTGGTAGGAGTCATTCCAGGAGCACCAAGAGAATCAAAAAGCTCAACTGAGAGCACATTATCTTCCAGAATTTCTGTAAAACCATTAACACAAGTTTGGGGAAAGAAATAAATATGTGGCAAGATACACTAAATGAGGCAATTTTAAATAATAAGAAAATTTCATTTTGCATACATGTGGCTTCTTGCTGAGTAATATCAAAGTCTCTCTGCAGGGGTAAAAAGTAGCATTTACAAACATAAAGCAATTGTCCATATGCAAATTAATACAATTTTCATTTTAGATTATGTGCGGTTCTATAACAAATCAAAAGCAATTTAAAGCTTAAACTCAGAAAAATATAAATTGATATTCACTGAAGTGTTCTGATGTGTTTTTAAACTGTTTTATTAAATTCAACCAAGTTCCAGAGGACAAAAGAATGAAAGTTAATTCAGGCCAGTGACTATCTGCAGAGGTTTATAGCTTTTAGGAAAATGGCACAAAGTTCAAAACAACAAAAGCTCCAAAAATACTCTTAATTAGAGTCTGGAATCTGGAATTTTTTTTCCATCCCTCTGTTTTTAGGACAAACCATCTAACTTTTCATTTCTTTTAGAAGACAAATTGGTTAATTAAACAAGTAGATCTATTTAGATTTCTTAAATGAAACTGGGAGTTTAACTATGGGGAATATTTCTATCTCATGTGCCTGTTTACTTACTTACGGCACACAGCACAGAGAACCAGCTAATATGTATCTGAATAAACAACAGAGGAATTTCTTTAGGAAACACATATGCTCTAACTGCAGTTTATGTCTACACTTTCTACACAACAGCAGCTGGTAGCCGTGGGTCAGAAGACAATTCTAAATAAAAAGAGAGAGTTACCAGCATCCTAGATCATAAAAATACAGGTTAGAAAACTTTTTCCAAGAGCCTAAAAATGATTCTGGCCTACTTTTCAATGGATCAGACAGATCATCTAGATATAAAAGTCTAAGCGATGCTGAGCCTCAATAAATTTTAATCTCTTTACTTTCCACCTGTATTTCCCATAAAGTTCTTATTCCAAAAGGGCCAACTTTCTATATGTTCTGTATTGTTACCACCTTGCTCTGCTAATCAAAATTTAAATATCCCTTGCTTTATAAGGTAACAATAAATAATAATGGGAGGCTCCCCTTCTCAGCTGTGGTAGTTCATTTTAATACTAACGTCTTAAAACTCTTAATTTCATCACTGCACAGGTTAATGAGGTAATATATTTTAGATTTAAGGAGTGCCAGAAGGCCCCACTAAAATTATCTAGGATAATAACTATGTTGTGACTAGTGTTTGATTATTATTGGTATAACAGGTATAACAAGTAATTAAGTGAGTAAGCAAAAGGGGTAAAAATAGAAACCAAGTCAGGTCCACTGCAGGGAGAGGAGCTAAAACCAGCAGAATAAAACACCAAAAGGTAAGCAGAATTATCTAGGCTAAATTCTACGCAAAACCAGTGGAGATAATTCGAGGACTTAGAAGCCCTTAATATACTGTTCATATCAGAGAAGACAGATATAAAAATGTTACTGACTGATGATGAAATATCTATAATCACATTCCTCCCTAAAGAAACTATTTCTTCAGAACAATTTCTTGTATCAACACTGTGTATAAATTATCACTGATATGCATCAGTTCCAGGTTATGTAACCTTGAGCAGCTGACCACTAAGCTTCAGTCTTCTCACTGTAAAACAGGCTAACACTGATAGTAGTTAGGTTCACTTAATGGTAGTATCATAGAGGTGAACAAATACATACAGTAAAAATTACCCTGGGAATTCCCATAAATCAACCTTAAGTAAACACGGTCTTGTATACTCTGCACTAGTACGTATTAAGACCAACACAACCAGAAAAACAAGACTCCCACCACTCCCCACACCCAAATTCAAACCCCTTGGGGCCAGACATGTTTCAGAACTCTTCAAATTGAGAAAGGTTATGTAAAACATATACTGCATATTTTCTAATACCCGCAGCAGATTCTGCCTACAAAGATACATTACTATCCTGAAATGGAATATAGGATATTCACTACAAAGGAGATAAAGACTGTATATACCTTCATGTCAATTCAGATCAGGTTTTGCTACTAACTTTTCATTTCAGAACATGGTGGGTTATAAAATTATAAGGTCAGTCTGTATCTTGGACCCAAGCTACTCCAAAAAAGAAATAGGTTTTTTCAAAATATGGGGAGAGTCTACAGCTGAATTCACTTAAGTCGTATGAAATGGAAGGAAAAAAAGAACATATGAAAACACTATCAGAAAACACTATCACTTCCCCTCACTTTCCTGCACATTAAAGTTTAGCAGCTATCATGCCAAAATCAGGATAGAGTCCCTGTAAAAATGCAAACAAATAAAAGAAGCTAATTCCTGTCTTTAGGGCTTTCAAGAGGTCATATCCAGGATGACTTGATATTTTTATTATTTTTTAAGATTCTATTTTTCATTTGTTTTTAAAATTTTTAATCTTTACTTTTGAGAGAGAAAGCATGAGCGGGGAAGGGGCAGAAAGAGAGAGAGACAAAGAATCCTAAGCAACGCCAACTTGGGTTGGGCATCCGACTTCAGCTCAGGTCATGATATCACAGCTCGTGGGTTCAAGCCCCACGTCCGGCTCTGTGCTGACAGCTCAGAGCCTGGAGCCTACTTCAGATTCTGTGTTTCCCTCTCTCTCTGCCCCTCCCCTACTTGCACTGTCTCTCTCTCAGAAATAAATAAAACACTAAAAAAAAAAAAAAGATCTTATTTTTAAGTAATCTTTACACCCAAAGTGGAGCTGGAAACCACAGCCCTAAGATCAAGTCACATACTCAATCAACCAAGCCGACCAAGCAACCCTGGGATGACTCGATCTTTGGCGGTAATTTTTGCCTCATGCTGATTTTATATTCTAGAGCCTGCAACTACATCTACTACACCAAATGCTCAATACACATTCTTTCTCACTACTCTTACTGATGGCACACTGAATTTATTCTGAGATCTGGCAAATGTTATAATGTTATTCTTATTTAAAATTATATATTATCATATAGCAACAAATAAAAGTGGAAATGACTTACTAACGACTGAACATGTCATAAACTTATCTTGAGTCTTTTCTTCAAATTTGTCCTTAGCTTTTTTGGACCACTGTATTGCCCTCATACGTGGTTCAATATAGGCCAGCTTACACTTAATTGCCTGTGTCAAACAAAATTGCACCATTAAGAAAAGTAAACTTAATTTCTAATTATTTTAGAATTAAACTAAAATTTTATGTGTACAAAAAACTTTGTGTTTGAACTTAACATATATTTAGAAAATAAATGTACAAAGGTGTCTATAAAATATTTTATAAATACAAATAATTGGAATCAACAGAGTATTTTATTTGGTTGAATGAATTACTGCACATTTAAACACGGATATAGCAAGCATTCACTGAAAGTATTACAGGTACTAATGATAAGCTGTTAAATGAGAAAAGCAGGTTATATGACTATCTAATCCTATTATTGTTAAAAACAGAACGCATCTTAGAACTACATGTATCAAAAATATTCAATGATTCTGAGTGATTCCTCTTTGTATCTATATTTTCAAGTTTTTCCTTTAATATTTTACCCATTTTTAAAATGAAAAATATTGTTTAACCAAAATTCAAATGCTTAGGTGCACTGAGAGATGGAAAATAAGCCTTAACCATATCTCTGGGGAAGGATTCCAAAAGAAGGATAATTTTTCACTTTTTCTTCCAGATTTCTCTCTTTCTCTTGCACATGTCATATATACTTACACATAAACGGGACTGCGGAAAAATGCTCCTATGAAGAGATTTTTTTTCCACAAAATACATCATCCTCTTACCTCATTATACAGGTATTTCAAAATAACATTAACAGCTGCAGAGTAGTAATATTTATAAAGACAAAAACATACACACACATATACATTTATAATTAATGCTTATTTGCTAAGATATACACATTCCTTTATAATTTATAGCTGCTATATAGAAAATTAGAGGAATTACAACCACTCTTTTCTATAGTCCATGTGTTAGAAATTATTTACAGACAAAAATGTTATTTAACAGAATTTCTGTAATAAAAATGATTTCTAAATATACTTTCATATTTGTGCTAAAATTCTAACTCTATGATTCAAAATAAATAAATTACCTTCTCTGGGGGATTCAGAAACTCATCCTTTATTTTACGCATTTCTTTAAGTGTTATTTTTGCAGAATTGCCAAAGTCTACATATTTAACTTCAACTTCACGACGTCCAGGCAATCCTTCAAAAATTATGAAATTAGAAATCACAAATCTGGAAAACAGAGAATTTTCTAGCAAAATTTAGACTAATCAACAATCAACTATGTTATAATACTTTTATGATCAACATACAAACTTTTTTTTTTTTGAGAGAGAGAGAATGAGGGCATGCATGTGTGCAGGGAGGGAGGGCAAACAAAAGGGAGAGACAGAATCTTAAGCAGGCTCCGTGCCCGTGTGAAAACTGATGTGGAGCTCAGTTCCACAAGCTTGGGGTCATGACCTGAGCTGAAATCAAGAGTCAGATGCTTAACTGACTGAGCCATCCAGGTGCCCCAATACTTTTTTTAGTGTAAAAAATATTTCCAATATGTGAACTTAAACAAGTCAACCATAATGCAGAGTTGTTCAGAATTGAATGAAAAATCAACAATTTTAAGATATTCAAAGGAAAGTCAAAATCAGTTTAACAATACAGCTATCAAATGGTAGGTATTATCGCCTAAAAGTTAAAAATTAGGCATTAAGACTGACTGAACTAGAATCCAGTCAAATTCCATGTGACTCTAAGCAAGCTAATTACTCTCTAAAATTTTACCCTGAGCAAATTCCTTTTACTAAGACTCATTATTTCATGTGTAAAGTGGGCATACCAATAGCATCCAATCTCATAAGACTTTTTTTTTTTGAGGTTTCACCTATTTAAAAAATTTGCAAAGCACCAAAGTAAGCACTTAATGTTTAACTGTTAGCCAACACAGGTGATTAAATAAGGCAAAAGGTTTAATAATCAAACTAAAGATTCATTCATATAATGATAACCTAATTGAAATTGAAAAAAATTATTTGGGGGGATATTGTGAAAAATAAGCAGAGACAGACCTCCTTGTCAATCTAATCTCTTTATTTCATAGGATACAATGAAGCCCTTAAAAAGTCCAAATACGTGGAAGTTTAAAAAAAAAACCTATCACAACGACCTTTTGAAAATACTCAAAGTATATGGGTGACCTTATCCTCTCTTAGCACACTTATGTATAGTGCTACTAAACCTGTTGCCATCACTTTCAAGTTTAAAGAGTAGTACAGTATAGATCATTTCAAAAGTACAGGAAGTGTCTGCTTCCTGGCAGAAGCAGAAGGAACAACACCCGTACTCAAGAAGACACGCCACACGACTCGGGCCCTATGGTAGCTGCTATCTGCAATAACGAGAAGACGTGTGTTACCCTAAGTGTAAGAAGGGGAGGGAATCCCTCCACACATGCAATGATATTATTAACTGTACCAGTGCCATTAGATTCTTTAATCTCTGAATGGAGATGTAGTTTTAGACAAAACAAATAAATGGGCAGGAGATGAAATTGAAGGAACATTTTATTTTCTTAATTTCTTAATGTTTATTTATTTTTGAGAGAGACAGAACGTGAGCAGGGGAGGGGCAGAGAAGGAGGGAGACACAGAATCTGAAGCAGCTCCAGGCTCTGTCTGAGCTGTCAGCACAGAGGCTGATGCGGGACTGGAACTCATGAACCATGAGATCATGACCTGAGCTCAAGTCAGACACTTCACTGACTGAACTACCCAGGTGCACCTAAAGAACATTTTAAACCCAGACTATCAATCATGTAAGAGTAGAGTCAGGAGACATGAAGGGTCTCAAAATTTACCTGCAATTATTCTGAGGAAACAATTAGAAGATGCTCCACAAAAATAGGGGAGTAAACTTAAGAGGTAAACATGGGATCCATAAAACAAGGGATTCAATACAGGAAGACAAATGTATTGCCAAGTGAGATAAATTCCCTGCATAAGAAAAGTGTAATAATCTTAGAGGACAGTCTAATTGGACAAAATAGAAGGATGTTTTCACCATTAAAAAAAAAAAAAATCAAACATTATCAGAAAAGTCTAATCATGTAGAAAATTGTTTTGAATAATCAGGAAAATGCAGCCATAAATTTAAAGAAAATGAAGTGAAAATTTGATGTAATTATTAACTCAAAATAGAAATAAAGTATTCTTTATGACTCAGTGAAAATATTTATATATAATATGAATTAAAAATTGTGATACAACTATGGGGGTGTGGTAGGATGGGCTTAAACGAGCTAGTTGAGATCTAAAACTGTCTACCATAAAAAGAACAGATAATATCTAAGAGTAAAATGTCAATAAAGTATTATATATTTAGAAGAAATAACACAGGTAAATACCAAAAGAAACAGCCGGAAGAATTTAAAGGAGTTTTTTTTTTTTTTTTTAACACATTATTTTGAGAGAGAAAGAACGAGAGAGAGCACATGCAAGCACAATCAGGGGAAGAGCAGTCGAGAGAGAGAGAGAAAGAGAGAGAGAGAGAGAGAGAGAGAGAGAGAGAGAGAATCTCAAGCAGGCTCCAATGATATCAGCGCAGAGTTGAACCTAGGGCTTGATCTCGCACACCGTGAGAATCGTGACCTGAGCTGAAATCAAGAGTCAGACGCTTGACCAACTGAGCCACCGAGTTGCCCCTAAAACATTTTTTTAATTTAAATAATTTCTACACCCAATATGGGGCTCAAACTCAGCCATCTAGCACCCCTAAAATATCTGCCTTTGAGGAGTGGAGTAGAAGTTGTTTAGCACTATTTTACTTTTTAAACAAGGTAGATATGAGAAAGGAAACAAAATAAAATACTTAAGCCCTAGTTAAATCAAAATCTAAGGACCCAGAGTTTACCTTCCAACATTACCCCTAGCTAACTAAAGATAGATAACTGAGCAAAATGGTAAGATCAAATAACATTACTTCCACAATTCGATCACAATACTTCTAACTGAAATGGTATCAGTTTTTAAACATAACATTTCCCTGTAGAAATAGTGTACAATCTCCTACCAATGACTTTTGCTCGGTACCAAACTCCATCTTCAAATTTAGCTACACAGGCTTGATCTTGAACTGGACAGATGATTTCCAGATTTTCTCCATCTTCACTTTTATAGAATTCTTCAATTGTCTTTAGTAGAAATAAAAAATCCAGGCTCTCTATCTAAGAGATAAAGGGATCAAAACATGTGGTATGTATTATAAGCACTGTTCATAAAATTATGAAGTGTTGGAATCAGATAAATCAATTGTATCACATAATTTATATTTGAAATATTTTATTACAGAAGCAACATATAACATTAGCAAATATGAACATAACAAAAATTTTAAAAAATCACAGTTCTCCAGGGGCACCTGGGTGGCTCAGTTGGTTGAGCTTCCCAACTTCAGCTCAGGTCATGATCTCATGGTTCATGAGTTTGAACACTACATCAGGCTCACTGCTGTCAGCACAGAGCCTGCTTCAGATCCTCTGTCCCCACCTCTCTCTGCTCCTTCCCTGCACATGCTCTCTCTCAAAGATGTAGAAGAACATTTTAAAAAATCACATTTCTCCAGATACCTTAAATATATATCCTTCCAGATCCTTTTCTTATACACAATCTTTCCATATTTTTTAAAACAAAAATGAAATATCACACATACCATTTGATTAGTTTGAATATTTGCATTTTTCTATCAGTTTTCACTTTTCTGTTTCGGTAAGTATTCCTATTAGTGCTTCTAGACCACATTTAGATGTCCCATGCTGTCCTAAACCAGTATTCAAGACTACATATTACATCTGATCATTTCAATAAATCTTTTAGAATCTAGTACGGTACTTTTTTTTTCTTTTTTTAATGACTTGGTCTTGCGGAAGAGTGCCTATTATGTGGTCACATCCTCATGCTATTATTTAGCTTGTTCCTCCATTAAATGGGGTCTAGCTCCTGAAATTTGTCAAAAGCTAAATTTGTCAAAAGCTATAGATGTGATGGATTCAAACCTTTTTTGGCCAGAATACAAATAAGTATACTTAAGTATACTTAGGTTGCAATATATCAAAAGACATAATGTCACTAACTCAATATTAACATGCTAAGATTCACCTACAGATTGGGTGATGATTCTGATCCCTCTATTGTATGTTCTTACTCCTATCAACCATCCATCTCATGGTTTTAAAGTGAATTGATAATTCTTTAAATCAGTAATTTCAGTAGGGTTTGTGAAATGACTGCATTGAGCATATTGGAGATTTCTCTTATTAAATAAGACTATTTGGTTACTGTAGTTCTTAAAGTTCCTGTAGTACCTAAAACATAGTTCTTTTAAAAAAGTCCTAAAACATCAAGGATGTCTGATTATCTCCTCAAATACCAATTCTTAAACTTAAAAAATATTTTAAAATACATTTCAAATGGCAAAAAACTTAGGTTCTTCTCTTTTTTGAGCATTATAATGCAAGTGGAAAATTTGTGAATCTAGCTTTTCTTGTTATTTTAGTTAAAATTTTAAAATTTTCTAAACTTTTATTTATTTTTGAGGAGAAGGTCGCTTTATTGGGGGCAGAGCACTGCATGTGGCCAACACATGAAGGCAGCCATGGGGGTGGGGGTCGCCTACACATCACACTCAAAAGGGACACTGGGGGTTTTGCTAAGAAAGATCAACTGGAATGTGGTTCCTCAGGCAGCTTCCCGACCTCATCCCTCTGAGGAGTCAGGACGCTCCTGACCATTTCCTTGAAGGCAAATGTGGTGGCTACAGGTAAAGCCCCTCAAGGGTGACTTCTTGTTTTTTATAAAGAACATTTTCTTTAGATGTTTTTGAAGTCTTCATTTGTTACTTTCATTCTGCGTTCTCTCAAGGCCATCAGACCAACTTCTGTACAGATTGCCTTGATGTTGTCCCTGTAGAGGTCATCTTTAACCATGATCAAGTCATCCCGGGTCACATCATCAGCCAGCATCATCCTGCTTGTGTGGATCTGAAACATGCGCTTCTTAGTCTTTTCACCGGACAGGGGGAACTCAATTTTCCTGTCAATGCGCCCTGGTCTGATAAGTGCTGGATCCAAAATTTCTATTCGGTTTGTGGCCATGGTATCTTTCACGTTACCCCTTGAATCAAATCCATCCAACTGGTTCAACAGTTCCAACATTGTTTGTTGAATTTCTCTTTCACCACCGGAATTTGAGTCATATCTTTTTGTTCCAATGGCATCAATTTCATCAATAAACACGATGGACAGTACATGTTCTTCCGCAACTCAAAAACAATTCCCGAATGAGTTTGGGCCCATCACATAGGTACTTCTGAATAAGTTCAGAGACAACCACTCTTAGGGAAGTGGCTGAGGTTTGGTTCGCTACTGCTACTGACCCCCTTTGGGGGCTTTATACCCAACTCTTCGTAATATTCAGGATGAGTGAGAGGAAGCTCCACATTTCCTTAATTTCCTGGATTTGATTGTCCAACTTCCCAATATCAGCACAGGTTTCCTGGGGGACTTTTTCTACCTTCATCACTGTGACCAAGGGATCTGTGTCATCCATGAGCACCTATGACGGCATGTACCTTGTGGTTGACCAGGACCAAACATCCTGGTTCCAGCAGGTCCTTGTCTACAAAGGAAAGAATGCTGATGTAGTGTTCTGAGCCCACAGATGTGGACACAATGGCATGACTGTCATCAATGATCCCTTCCAAGGTTCCTACCGACATTGGGGTCCCCCTCAGATCATCTAACTTTGATCTTTCCTCCTCTTTTCTTCTAAAGGCTTCATTTGTTCCTGATTTCTAATGAATTCTTCCTCTATGAGAAGGTAGTCTTTAATTCTCTGTAACTTCAGTAATTTTAAGTGGCATGGAGTGTGAAGTGTCACCAGTGTCAGCTTGCTGGCAGCATCTGGTCCCTTTGTTTTCTTCTTTTTCCCTACTCTAGTTGGTACAGAAGGTTCATATTTCTTTTTCTTGCCCTGTCATCCTTCTTGCCACTTCCAGGGCTATGACCACCACTCTTTGACTCATCTTGCTTCGGCCACTCGAACCCTAAACTTTTATTTCTAAGTAGATATTATACATAGTCTTCCATTAAGTTATCCAAAGTGAACAGTAAAAAATTCAACAGAGAAGTGACATCAGCAAAATAGGCTAGAAGGCTCCAAGTTCTTGTTCCCACACAGAAACATGGTAAAAAAAAAAATAAAAAATAAAAAAGAAGCCATATGAAGTTTTTGAGAACTCTGGAAAAGTCAAAGGTTTACTGCAACCAAGCAAAACCCAATCAAGTTCCTGGCATCCAAAGAAATCTCTGTCAAAATATTTGCTGAACACAAGCTAAAGGAATAGAGACTTTGGTGATCACACAAAAGGAATAGTCTTTGCAAAAACAGAATGGAAAAAGTCTCAAACACAAACCGACCACTATAGTCTTTAGCAATTAAGAAAATCCAGCAAATCCCAGGGAGGTGGGGATCTGACAGACTTACCACATTCTAACAGTCAAGTGCCCAGTTTTCAACAACAACAAAATCAGAAGAAATACAAAGAAAAAGGAAAACACGGCTCACTCATAGGAACAAAATAAATAGTAACCACCTCTGAAGAAGCTCAGATAGTGGACCTACTAGACAAAGACTTTAGAACTGTCTTAAATATGTTCAAAGAACTAAAGGAACACATGGATAAAGAACTAAAGGAAAGCAGGAAAACAATGAAAGACCAACATTAAAATATCAACAAAGAGACAGAAATTATAAAAAGGAATCAAACAAATTCTGGAGCTGAAAAGTACAGTAAGCAAAGTGAAAAATACACCAGAGGGTACAACAGCATATTTGAGCAAGCATGAGATAGGATCCATGAATCAGAAGATAGGGCAACTGAAATTATTTAGTGGGGAAAAGGAAAAAGAGTGAAGGAAACAGACTCAGGACTTGAACAGAGACTAAGAAAACCATCAGACAAATAAATATACCCATTATGGGAGCCCCTGAAGGAGAAGAGAAAGAAAGGAGCAGAAAGATTATTTGAAGACATAATGCCTTAAAACCTCCAAAATTTAATGACAGACATGGATTTACAAATCCAAGAAGCTCAATGTTATGGGTTGAATTGTATCTCTAAGAAAGAGGTGTTGGAGTTGGAACCTGGGAACGTGACATTATTTGGAGAGTCTTAACAAAGATAATCAAGTCAAAATGAGGTCATTATGGTAGGCCTTAATCCAATATCAGTGGTGTCATTAAAAGCAGAAGATTTAGGTACAAACACAGAATAATGCATATGAAGATGAAAGAAGAGATTAGGGTGGTGCAAGTCACAGACCATCCAAAATTTCCAGCTAATCACCAGAAACTAGGAGAAAAGAATGGAATATATTCTCACTCACAGCTCTAAGAAGGAACCAACCCTATTTATACCCGAATCTCACACTTCTAGACTCCAGAACTATGGGACAATAAATTTATGTTTTTTAAGCCACTTAATTTGTGTAACTTCGTTATTGCAGCCCTAGGAAATGAATACAGCTTTTGATTTTGAGATGTAAAGTGTTGCTATAAAAAAATACCTAGAACGTGGGTGTGGCTTTGGAATTAGGAAATGGGTAGAGAAGTTTTGAAGTGCCTCAATGAAAAGTCCAGGTTGCTTTGAAAAGAATTTTGGTAGAAATATAAATGTTAAAGGTGCTTCTGGTGAGATCTCAAACAGAAATGAGGAACATGTTATTGGAAACTAGAGAGAAGGCAATCCTTGATATAAAGTAGTAGAGAACTTGAACTGTATTATGTCAGACAGAAAGTAGAACGTTAATATTTAGCTAAGGAAATCTCTAAGCAAACTGCTGAAGTGCAGCTTGGTTTCTCCTGTTGTTTATGACAAACGTGAGAAGTCACAGATAAAGAATTGCTAAACATAAAGAAACAACTTGAAGAATTTAGAAAATTTTCAGTCTATCCATATTATAAACAATGAGAATGTGCTCATGAGGACACCAGGGGTGTGGCTGGACACTACTAAAGAGATTATGAGCAGGTGACATGTGGATCTAATCAATCATCTCAGCAGAAATTCTGCCACCTTGATGAAGGGGGTAGAGATGGGAAGAAAGAAGGAAGGCTGTTGAACTTGTGGGATTCTGTAGGCAGGAAGTGAGCTGACGGGGCTATACAGCCCTGAACATGTGTTATCTTTCAAGAAAAGGAATAATGACCCTGAAGGTAGTTCAGAGGCTTGGGTGTCTACTCCTGCCACTAGCAGCCCAGAAGGTACAGGTCTGAAAGGCAGGGCTGTCTTGTCCTCTGTTCCAGGAGGTGCAGCCTCCTGTGTTCCAGAGCATGAGGACAAATCCTCAAATCCAGTTTGTTGAGGCTGCTACCAGAACTGAGTGGGCAAAGCTACAATAGGCTGAATAGTCCTACTGGGAATGAAGGATGGAGCGTCCAGCCAAAGCAGATTATTCTCAAGTCATAAGAATATTTTTTTTTTAATTTTTTTTAATGTTTTATTTACTTCTAGGAGAGAGAGAGAGAGAGAGAGAGGGAGAGACAGCGTGAGCAGGGGAGGGTCAGAGAGAGAGGGAGTCACAGACTGAAACAGGCTCCAGGCTCTGAGCTGTCAGTCAGCACAGAGCCCGACGCGGGGCTCAAACCCACGAACCGCGAGATCATGACCTGAGCGAAAGTCGGACGCTTAACCAACCAAGCCACCCAGGCGCCCCTCAAGTCATAAAAATCTAATAGAATTTGCCCTGCTAGGTTTTAGATTTCTCTGGTTTCACATATTCAGAGATAGAGAAGAATTTTGCCCCAGCTTGGATGCTACCCAAGTCTTAACCTGAACTTGAATTAGAAGATGAGACTTGGCACTTTTGATTGACAATACTTACACATTTTGGACTCAGAACTGATGCTGGAATGGTTGGGATAGGGTGAATGTATTTTGCATATGAGAAGTACATGAATTTCTGATAGAGCAGAGAGTAGACTACTTTCAGAACTGTGTCCTCCTCAAAAAATATATTGGAGTTCTAACCCCTCAGTACTTCAGAATATAACCTTATAGAAGATAGGGTCTTACAGAGTTATCAAGCTAAAATAAAGTCTTAAGTGGGACCTAATTCAATATGACTAGTGTTCTTATTAAAAAATTGAGGCAGACAAGTACAGAGAAAATGCCATGTGAAGACAGCAGAAGAGACTGGGATAATGCAGAATCCAACAAGTAGTAAAGATTGCCAGCATACCACCAAAATCTAGGGGACAGACATGGAATAGATTTTCCCTCTAAGACCTCAGAACAAATGAACCCTGCCAACACCTTGATTTTAAGACTTCTACACTCCATCACTTCAGATCATAAAATTTTGTCATTTAAGCTATCATTTTATGGTATTTTGTTACAATGGCCCTAGGAAGCTAATACACTCAACAAACCCCAAGTAGGATAAACCCAAAGAGATACACTCATATGCATTATAATCAAATTATCAAAAACCAAAGACAAAGGTAGAATCGAAAGCACTGAGAGAGAAGCAACATGCCATGTACAAGGGATGATCAGTGAGATTACTTGCTGATTTCTTCTAAGAAACCTCTGAGGACAGAAGACAACAGAAAGATAACTTTAAAGTGCTTGAGGTCGGGG
>NW_027531912.1:807084-813917 GCF_008692635.1 Crocuta crocuta
GGGGGGGGGGGGGGGGGGGGGGGGGAGCCTGTGAACTGAAAATTACAGAGCCAGCAAAACTGTCCTTCAAAAATAAGGGAGAAATTCAGCCATTCACAGAGAAACAAAAGGTGAGGAAATTCACTACCCATAAAGACAGTTGCTTAGGTAGAAACAGAAGGATGATAGAGTGTAGCTCTAGCATGTAACTCAGAGCCACATGAAGAGAGAAAGATCTGTGGTTCAGGTAAATAAAAGGACACACATGAAAGCCATATTATTTTAATTTTGGTTTGTAACTTCACTTTTATTTCTATTTATTTCTATAGGACAATATCTATTTCTATAGGATATAAAAAACAAATACATCAAATTAGAAATCTATGTTATTGAGCACATAATATATAAAGATTAATTTTTTTTAATATTTTTGAGAGAGTGCACACAAGCAGGGGAGGGGCAGAGAGAGAGAGGGAGGAAGACACAGAATCCAAAGCAGGCTCCAAGTTCTGAGCTATCAGCAAACAGCCTGATGTGGCGCCTGAACTCACAAACCGTGAGATCATGACCTGAGCTGAAGTTGGATGCTTAATCGACTGAACCACCCAGGTGCCCTGAAAGATTAATTTTTGACATCAGTAATATAAATGGGGAACTTGGAGCTGCACAGGAGTATGGTTTTATGCAATTAAAACTGGTAATAAGTTCATATTATATTGTTACAACTTTGAATATTACATATTAATTCCCATGGTAATAATTTAAAAAAATCTATAGATATATACAAAAGGAAATAAGATAATCAAAACATGAAACTATAATATCTGCAAACCCATGTTCCCTGTAGCATTATTCATAATAGCCAAGAGGTGGAAGCAAACCACATGTCCATCAGTGGATGAATAGATTATGGAGAGAGTTTAGTTCTGCAAAATGAAAGTTGTAGAGATCTGTTGCATAGCAATGTAAGTATAGTCAACACTACTAAACTGTACATTTAAAAATGGTTAGATAGTAAATTTTGTTATGTTTTTATGACAATTTTTTTTAAATATAAAAAATGACATTACAAAAAACCCACACAACTAAACACAATAGAGGGAAGTAATAGAGGAAATGAGAGACAAAAAAGCTAGAAGATATACAGAAAACAAATAGCAAAATGGCTGAAGCCTTTCCAACAGTAGGTACTTTCAATAGATTAAACGGGGTGCCTGGGTGGCTCAGTCAGTTAAATGTCTGACTTCAGCCAGGTCATGATCCCGTGGTTCATGAGTTCGAGCCCTGCCTGCATCAGGCTCTGTGCTGACAGCTCAGGGCCTGGAGCCTGCTTCAGATTCTATGTCTCCCTCTCTTCCCCTTCCCTGCTCACACCTCTCTTTCTGTCAAAAGTAAATAAAACCATTTTTTAAAATTAAAAAAAAGAAAATGGGTGAATTACTACTGATTCTAATAAATAAAAAGGATTATAAGAATCTACTATAACTAGAAACACCTACCAGAACTGAATTATGAAGAAATAAAAAAAATCTGAGCTGACTTGTATCTAGCTAGGAGACTGAATCAAGTAAGTAAAAACCTCCAAATAAAGAAATGCCCTGGTTCATATGGCTTCACTGAAGAATTCTACCCAACTGACAGTTAGCTAAAGGGAGATGAATGGGAGGATGGGTTAAATAGGTGATGGGGGATTAAGGAGAGCACTTGTGATGAGCACCAGATGATATATATGGAAGTGCTGCATCACTATACTGTACACCTGAAAATAATATTACACTGAAAGTGGAATTAAATAAACACTTTAAAAAAATTAACACCATCCCTTCTTGGACTCCTCCAAAAAACTGGGGGGGAGAAACTCTTCCTAACTCATTTTAAGAGGCCAACATTACCAGGAACTAAAGTCATACAAAGGCATGACAAGAAAACTACAGGCCAATACCATTTATAAACACTGATGTAAAAATCCTCAACAAAATACTTATAAGGCAAATTCAATGGCATATTGGAAGGATTATATATCATGATCCGGGGGGGATGGATTCCTGGAATGCAGTCATGGCTCAAAATACAAACTAAAACAATGCAAAACACATTAACAGAATGAAGGAAAAAGAAAAACCACGATCATCTCAATTAATGCAAAAACTATTTAAAAAATGTTAATATTTATTTTTGAGAGAGAGAAAGGGAGGGAGAGACAGGAAGGTGGGGGAGAGAGAGAGAAAGTGAGACATAGAATCCTATACACGCTCCAGGCTCCAAGCTGTCACTAGAGAGCCCGATGCCAGGCTCAAACTCACAAACCTAAGATCAGACACTTAACTGACTGAGCCACCCAGGCACCCCCAAAACTGTATTTTTTTAAATTTAAATTCAAGTTATTTAACATATAGTGTAGTACTGGTTTCAGGAGTAGAATTTAGTGATTCATCACTTACATATAACACCCAGTGCTCATTCCAACAAGTGTTCTCCTTAAAGCGCATCACCCATTTAGCCCATCCTCCAACTCATCTCTCCCTCCCCTCTAACAGGAATTGAAGGAAACTTCAACATGATAAAGGCCGCATGAGAAAAACCTACAGATAACCACTGTCAGTAGTGAAAGACAAATGCTTTTCCCCTCAGACAGAAGAAAACGATGCCTGCTTTCTCTAGTTGTATTCAGCATGATATTAGAATTTATACCAGGGCCATTAAAGAAGAAACAAAAGGCATTCCAATTGTCGGAAGTAAAATGATCTTTTTGTACCTGATAAAATTTTTATATGTACAAAACTCTAAAGAATCTACACAAAAACCTGTTTGTTAGAAAACAAATTCAGCAAAGTTACAAAATATAAAATCAAGACATAAAAATCAGTTATGTTTCTATACAGCAGTAATGAACAATCTGAAATTCTACAATACCATCAAAATAGAGACTACACTTCAGAATAAACTTAAACAAGACACTTGCTGTATTATTACACAACTGACAAAAGAAATGAAAGAAGACAAAAGTAAGAGGAAAGGCACCCCATGGATTGAAAGACCTGATATTTTTAACAATATGACTCAAAGCAATCTACAATGCAATGCAGTCTCTATCAAAATCTCAGTGATGTTTCAGGCAGAACAAGAAAACCCATCCTAAAAGTCATATGGAATCTCAAAGGACTCCAAGTTGCCAAAACAATTTTGAAAAAGAACAAAGTTGGAGAGCTTACACATCCTGATTTCAAAACTTGCTACAAAGCTGTGGTAATCAAAACAGTGTGCTACTGCCATGAGAACAGATTGATGGAATAGAGATCCCGGAAATAAACCTTCACATATACTGTAATTAACTGCATACTGACAAGCATGCCAAGAGCATTCAACAGAGAAAATACCACTTTTTGAACAGTGCTGGGAAAATTGGACATCCACATGGAAAAGAATGAAACTGGAAACTTCTCTCATACCATACACAAAATTCACTCAAAATGAATCAAAGACCTAAATGTAAATAAATGTAAAACTCTTAGAAGAAACAAAGGAAAAGCTTCATAATGTTAGATTCAGCAAAAATTTCTTAACTATGACACCAAAAGCACAGGCAACAAAAGAAAAAAAAAAGAAAAACTGGAATTATCAAATTAAATTCTTTTTGTGGATCAAAGAATGCTACCAACAGAGTAAAAAGGCAACCCACAGAATGGGAGAAAATATCTGAAAATGATATATCTGATAAAGGATTAAAATCCATAATATATAAAAAACTCCTAAACCCCAACAACAAAATAATCCGATTCAAAAATGGTCAAAGAACTGGAATAGGTCTTTCTCCAGAGAAAATATATAAATGGCCAACAAATATACACATGAAAAAATGTATTCAATAATCCTAGCCATGTGGAAAATATATCAAATCCATAATGAGATACAATCCTACCCTTAAAACAGCTATTACTTAAAAATAAAATTGTTGGTGAGGATGTGGAAAAATTGGAACTCCTATGCATTGCTAGTGGAAATATAAAATGGTGCAGCACTGTGGAAAACAGTTTGGTAGTTCTTCAGAAAGACAAACAGAATTATAATATTTAGCAATTCCAGATATAGGTATAAACCCAAAAGAACTGAAAGTGGAGACCCAAACACTTGAATATCCAGGTTTATAGCAGCATTCTTCACAACAGCCAAAAGGTTGGAAAAATCCAAGTGTTCAACAGATGAATGTATAAACAAAATGTAGTATATTCATACACTGAAATATTATTCAGTCACGAAAAGGAATGAAATTCTGATATAGGCTATAACATGCAAACTTTATGCTAAGTGAAATGGATAAATTCATAAAGAAAGAAAGTAGGATAGGTTGTAAGAGGCTGGGGGTGGGGAAGGAAAATAGGGAGTTCCTGTTTACTGGTTACTGATCCGTTTGGGATGGTGAAACAGTTCTGGAGACGAATAATGCAACAGCTGCACAACACTTAGGGTATTTAATGTACCGAACCATAGACTTAATGGTTAAAATAATCAATTTGTATATGTTTTACTTTGATTTAAATAAAAAACACTGTAAAAAATTCAATGAAAGAAATATATGCAAGTCCTAAGTCAGTGCCAAATAAGTCAACTCCCACAACTTATCTGGGGAATGTGATGCAGTGCTTAGGATGACGAGTACACTACCCGGTTCAATCCTGGCTCTACCCTTCTGTAGCTGCGTGACCTCAGGCAAGTTGCTTCCTCCCTTTGGTTAGAATCTCCAATCTAAATGAAAATACTAGTGTCTATCTCATAAGATTGTTATGAAGATTAATGAGCTATTCACTTATTATGGTCCTTAGAATGGGTTAATTCATATGAAGCACTGACAGAGATTAATAAGGACAAACTCGTTAGTAGCTATGTAAACAAACACATCAGTCCAAACTCAAAATTTAATACGAAATGGCTTTGATCCGAATTTATTCTGGTGTTTAAATTCAGAAAATTACCTAGTAATAATCAGTAAATTCTCAGAAGTTCATGGTCAGAAACAGGTTTTATCATAGTTTTTTGATGACAGTTCTATGTGCTTTCCTACTGTCTAGGTTTCACAAGGTAGCAAGAAACACATACATTAGATATCTTTCACTGTCCTTTCCTTCTATGTTTCACTAATTTGCATGACGAAGAGTCCCTTCAATTTACTATGAATCATGTGAATTTCTTGTTTAAAGTTGCACCTAAGAAACTTAAATTTACAGAATGCTGATACTGGTTTGTTCTAAAAGTCATACTGAGTACTCATTTCCCTTATACATTTCTTCTTAAAATGTGAAAAAAATACTTTGTCTCTAAGGAATACTAAATACTTACCAATTGAAGATAGAAATCAGTAGGACTATTTATATGACAAACCATAACTGAAATATCTGTCATTTCTTTAGGCAAAACAGGTGGGTGATAATGTAAAGTCATATTTTTTTCAGGATGGCTTCTTGGTGATTGCGACCTAAACCTAATCAAAAGCACAATCAAAAGCATTAAGAGCCATTTTCTTGAAAAAGTCTCTTCTCTCAGCAACTTGGCCTGAAAAAAGGCCTTGTACATATACTTATTTATCTACCAAGAGTATTCCCTTTCCAATTTCTCTTCTAATATAATGATTGGTATTGTCTCCAATGATCAAACTAGGTTAAATAAGAGGTCAAGTCTCCAAAGTCAATAATTGATCTTCAATTTTGTGTTGGGACATTTTGAGCCAGGACTGTTTCTTCTACTCAGATTCAAGGGTTCTCCTCCTTCAAACAAAAACAAACAACCAAAAAAACCAAAAACAAACAAAAAACCCCACAGTTTCTCATCTTTCAGTTAAATTGATAAGCACAGTTTATAGTACCATCCAGGCCCGCTGAGGGTCTCCACTGGCTCCCTCGGCTCTAATACTACGTTTATTTCTCTACAATGAAACCTACTTGGATCACTTCCAGAATCATCTCAGCACTCAGACAAAAAGCTAGTATCTTCCACTCTCTCTCTCTCTCAGTCGTCTTACTTTGTTCATCAGTGATGGGGTGGGGGAAGAAACTTTAAGTATCTATTGTAGATTCATACATTAAATACGGAGTGGTGATCGAGCATGAACTTATTCCAAAGGTTAGAAAATTTAAGTCAAGAACTTAGAATTCTTAAAACCCTAGTGGAGCTGCCTGTGAAGTTATCAAGAGTCTAAGAATAGTTTCAGTATCTACAAATAGTTTCTATTTTGAGTTATCTTAATTTCTCTATTATCTGAATGCAGTTTTCTGACAACTCTACTTAGAACACTCTGAGAGCATTATTTTTAACCTCTTAGATAATGTTCACTTTAGACTCAGTCCATAGTTTTTAAAGGTTAACACTGTTATTTCAATTTATAACGATCATCTCAAAAAAAAACTATTTGTTTTAATAAATTACCTACCTTGCTAATTCCATAAAAACTAATGCATCTCTAAGAGACACAGGCATATCACTGCTTATTTTATTTGTTGGTGGTTTCTGCAGGTCTACAATAAGCACACCATCTTCTTCTCTAAAAACTTTCATTAAAACAGCCTTTTTATTTACCATTTTCAAAAATTCTACTTTAGCTTCTTCTCCCCAGCCTTCATTCTGTGGAAAAAGTAAAATTACAATGTACTTAGTAATTATAATTAGTGCTAATGGTACAATACTCTGGATTTAGCTTTTATTTTGTTTTGATTTAGCTTTATATAACCAAAATCTGCAAACCTGAGCAAAAGGACTCCACCATAGATACTAAACAACAGCTAGGGCCACAAACCCAAGGTCAGTGTTTATGTATGCATAGTGTGTGTGTGTGTGTGTGTGTGTGTGTGTGTGTGTGTGTGTGT
>NW_027531912.1:814185-817040 GCF_008692635.1 Crocuta crocuta
CCAATATAGGGCTTGAACTCACAACCCCTAAGATCAAGAGTCCCATGTTCTGGCTGAGCCAGCCGGGCACCCCTAGACCTTTGATTTTATGAACAGTCTCAAGGTGTCCATAAGCTGTTGTACTTTAGAATTTAGTTTCATCTCTGAATATTAACATGAAGATTATAAATATTCTAAAATAAAGCAAGTATTGCATAGGATTTTTCCTCTTAAATGACAAATTCAAAAGGTAATTTTGAAAGTATAATGGGAGCCATGTAATGCAATCAAGATATTTGTAATCATCATCAGTTAACTGAGTTTCCATTAACTAGGAATATAGGTATATGCTACTTAAACAGTAAGGAAAAGTATTCACTCATTTAAAAAAATTTTAACTTGGTCTTTGAATCTTTAAGTCCCCCTCACACCTAAAGTAAATTTCGAGGGTTAATATACATTTCTGGTGTTAAGTTCTTTATATATTTTAAATATTAATCCCTTATCAGATAGGTTATCTGCAAATACCTTCTCCCATTCAGCAGGCTGCCTTTTTGTTTTGTTGATGGTTTCCTTTATTGTGCCAAAGTTTTTTATTGGTGTAGTCCCAGATAGGTTATTTTTGCTTTGGTTTTCTTTGTCTGAGGAGAAATATCTAGAAAAATGTTGCTAGAGCCAAGGTCAAAGAAATTACTGTCTATGTTTTATTTAGGATTCTTATGGCTTCAGGTCTCATATTTAGGAACTTAATTCATTTTGTGTTTCTTTCTGTGCATGGTATAAGAAAATGGTCCAGTTTCCCACCACCATTTATTGAAGAGATGGTCTTTTCCCCATTGTATATCCTTACCTCCTTGGTAATAGATTAACTGATCATATAAGTATGAGTTTATTTCTGGGTTCTCTATTCTGTTCCATTACTATTTTCATTACTACAGTTTTGTAGTATATTTTGAAATTTGGAATTATGATACCTCCAGCAGAGCTGTTGAATCAGTCTGTTGTATACCTGAAACTAATGTAATTGTGTGCACCAACTATACTCAAATTTTGAAAAAGCTACAGGATTCTTAAAAACAAAAAATAAAACCTCTTTTTAAAGAGTATACAATTAAAGCTAATACAGACAGTGCCAAAAAGTACAAAAGACAAAATTTAAACCAATTTTACCATCCTGAGGAAAACACCAGGTGTTTTCTGTTTCCGTTTACTTTTCACTTTTGATTCTTCCAAATACCTGTTGAATATAGTATGTGCTAGGTAACCTAAATGCTGGGAAAACAATGATGGGCAAAGACACAGACTCCTGCTTTCATAGATTTCATAAAATGTAACTGTTTACTGTATATTCTTACACACAATTCCTGTCTTGTGGGGGTTATTGAGTCTTGCTGGGGAATAAATAATGCAAATAAATATGCAAATATTTATGCTTACATATTTATGAAATGTTTCATAAAGAATGCAAAGTAAAATGCAATATGGGCTACAATTAATGAACAAAGTGCCACAAAAATAGTAAAGAAATGGACAGAAATACACACCACACCATATTTTAAAGTTTTTCTCTCCACATGTGACTCAAATTTAGTGGTTTATTTGGATATTTCATCTTTCATTCCATGCATATATGCTTATTCAACTCAATTTCCCATTAAGAATGTTTCTATTTATGGAAACTGAAGTTCACTTCCATTTTTACTGGCACTGATAGTTTATTATACAAAATGTACTTACAAGGGAATTGGTGAACTTACACTTTGCAATCTGGCTGGCAATACATAGCTAAACTGGAATATTTGGCCCCCAAATGAGAAATAATTTAAGTCACTTACTGAATTCTGTGGAACAATGTCTTTCAAAGAGCATGGCAGTGCTAATGGCTGGATATCCTTTAGCAGCTCTTCAATATAGGGTTCAGACTTCCTTAGAACCAGGCATAAGTCCTTTAGTACTATATGCTGCTCAGCAATGTGTTCTGATCTTGCGTGGGTATCACCAACCCTAGAAGAATTCAAGTTGTATTTATTGAAAATAACACTTAAAACACAAACTTGCTTTACTCCATAAGAGGCATGCATTTTTATTTTTATTTTTTTTAAATATAATTTATTGTCAAAACAGGTATGCATTTCTGAGGATACTCTCCTTACGGTAAATCTTCCAGAAAGTTATATTCTTTCCTGCTTTCTTACTACATGGCTTTAACTTAGCTTTTATAAGTACAGACACTATTTTTCTCTATAGAATTAAATCTCAATTGGCTTAATCTAAATTGTCTTTCATATTTCTATTTGGTTTAAATTTAAAGGGGATAATGATGTCCTGAAATAGAAATTTATTGATAAAGCTATGACCATTAGATAGTGACCATTCTATAGTTAATAGTGGTCCTTACTTACTACAGAAACATTTTCAGTTTTATTTTTATTATTTTATTACCATTTTTGTTTTATTTTCCTAGAAAACAAAAATTTTTGAATACCTAGGGTTAGACACATGCCACTTCAATATACACTGATAAAATATAGAAATCTGATTTAAAATTTTACTTGTCATCCTGAAGCTAACTGTAATATTTTATTTAAAAGAAATACTTTTGCACATCATTCCCTGTTCTAAAGCAACATAGAAAAGTATTTATGTTTGGGTTACATCAAAAATCTCCTTTTACAAGTTCCTCACCTAGTAACATTGATGAGTTGTAATACTTTACTAATTTAGTAATTAGTAAAACAAATTATAGAGCCAAATAAAAAGAATATGCCTTAGAAAGGAAGAATGATAAATTACTTCTCTCTACTCCCATCTTCAATTTTCTTTATTCTTTAGTATTCTCCCCCCCCCCCCCCCCCCCCACCCACCCAGGAAACTCA
>NW_027531912.1:817084-827740 GCF_008692635.1 Crocuta crocuta
CAGGGACATGTAGTAACTATAAAATATCATACCCTGCAACAATTAGGACTTCAGAATTTCCAAAATCTACCATGAATATTTGTATTAGTGCAACTTCTTGGACTGAGAATTTGGTTGGACTACAAAGTTTTCTAATATTTTCACTTTCTATTGGAATTAATTCAGTGATAGTTCCTCGACACCACATTCCATTTTCAATACTGTTGACAAATATTCTTGCACCTAAATAATGAGGGAGATAAATTATTATCAATATTTATGGAGAAAAATACCTAATAAGCTCTAATTTATGAACACATATATCAGTTTCATCACAAAGAAATCTTAATTCATTTATTTACTAATGACATATACGTGTCAAGTGCTATGAAAAAAATAAAGTAGTATATTGTGACTGTTCTGTTTTATAGCTGAATGGGGAGGTAAAAACAAGGTTAGCAATTTCTTATTGAGGACCTATTTTTTATGAACTACAGCAAAGATGAATGAGACCATCCTGACATCAAGAAGCTCAAGAAAGGAAAAGAGATAGGCAGGCAAATGACTGTACTTATAACAGTAAAGACTTTCTATCCATGCATGTACACACATAGATGTACAGATTCATAAATGCTGAACTTTGTAAAATATTTTCATAGCATAAAGGAAGAAATAATTACCTTCTCTTGATAAAGAGGAATGAAAGTAAAGAAACAACTGAAGCCAGTATGTGACATGCAAAAATTAAATATACACTGGGAGTACAGAGAAGGGGAAGATGAACCAAGGACCTAAGAGCAGAGGAAGGCCTTAATAGGAAGGCCTTATGGAGAGATCAGATGAATTACAAATTAATAACCAGGGAAAAAAAGTCAAGAAAGAAAGAGGCCTGAATTTGAATGCTTACTATGATCTCAGTGATGTTCTCAGTATATGACATTTGAATTTACTTAACTCTGCACAACAATCCTATGGAGATGATGGCGAAGAGGTAGAAGGAGAATCCAGGTAATCTTAGAGCCCACCCTCTTAACAACTAAGCTACCTATCTGAGAAAAGCTGGTAGACCTGACCACTGATTGTATACAGAGGGCTCATGTATGATCCCCTCTGTATATGCTAATAAAAATAGGATAGTTGAGAGGCACATTAGGGCAAACTTTTAATTTTAGTTCTGACCAAAATGTTTATTTGGCCTAAAGATAATCATCAACACTTTCTCTTATGTCGATATACAACATAACCAATATTCTTAAACTATATACCACTAAACCATTCTTTTTAAGTTTATTTATTCATTTATTTTTTGAGAAAGATGTGCAAGAGGGGCAGAGAGAGACAAACAGAGTGAATCCCAAGCAGTCTCTGCACTAGTGCGGAGCCCGATGTGGGGCTTGAACTCATGAACCAGGAGATCATGACCTGAGCCAAAATCAGGAGTCAGACACTTAACTGACTGAACCATCCAGGAACCCAAAACCACTGTTTTGATAGGTAAGATAAAAGACTATTGAAGACATTTGTTGTCCTTTATAGTAAAGAGCACAGATGGGAAAGAGGAACAAGTAGGTACCCTCCTAAAGCATCATATCACATTTCTTCCCTTACCACTCATTTCTCAAAATAAAAATGAGTACTTAAATCATGCAAATCTATTTACCTTAAAATAATAATTATCCTTAACTGAAAACAAAGGATGACTTTTGTTTTCTTAAGAACATTTTCTGAATTTAAGCTGAACTCTTTCAGGCATGTCTTAAATTTTAGAGAATTACTTGTAGCCATAAAAGTTTAATACTACATTTCTCTCTTCTTAGACACTCATAATTTAAAAATTATCTAAAGTTAAGAATTAATAATAATTTTTGCCAGAAGTATATGATAATCCTAATTTTTTGGATATTCTGATAAGCTACACAGATAGGCTGAGAGTTAATCACACTTAAAGTACTATATACGAAATACTTTTTGTTCTAAATACTTTTTGGTATTATATATGGGCATTGGTTGCTATTAATAGAGCAGTTTTCTCACTGTTAATAAAAGAAACAAATAATAGCTTCACCTTATCATAATCAAATTTAGTCAGTGTTTATAAGGAAAACATTTGCAACAAAAGCCTAACTTATGGCAAATGACACACACCCTCAGTGTGGGTTCCCTCAAAATACACTATCTTCCGGTGGTCCTAGGAAACAGACACCAATGTTCTCCCACACCTCATTTAAGGGCTTCATGACACCCTCAATATTCACCTGTGGACAGCAAGGGACTAACAGTCACATCACAAGGAATTGTGTTAGAGGCCAATTTTCCCTAGAGACAGGGAAGCAAACTACATAAACTGTGATGGGTTTTGTAATTTAAAAAAGAACTCCTTTTACTCTACAACTGAGTTTTTGTATATACCTCACTCAGCAGTCAAGAGTTAGCTGACTTTCCTAAATAATATTATATCACTATAAAACTTATAAGTTTATTTATTTATTTTGAGAGAGAGCACAAGTGGGAGATGGGCATCAAAGAGAGGGAGGGAGATAATCCCAAGCAGGCTCTGTGCTGTCAGCACAGACCCCAACACAGGGCTTGATCTCATGAACCGTGAGATCATAACCTGAGCTGAAATCAAGAGTCAGACACGCAAGTGACTAAGCCACCCAGGCGCCTCTCTATAAGACTTTTATGACTGGAGAACAAATCTGTATTATAAAAGGTCTATAAGGGTTGGCCAAATATTACAATATTTAAATTTGATATTTTAGCTTGGAGTAATATTTCATTACCTAGCTCCAGTATGTCTGAAGGATCAAGGTGTAAACTCTTACTGCAAAACTGATTCACCTTCTTTTCCAGTACTGTTGAATCTTTAATTTGTGAATACTTCCGGACATAAAAGTGGCAAGGATGTATTACATGGCTTACAAAAACTAGCTCTGGAGAACCTAGATAAGAATATTTAACTCACATTAACAAATCATAAGTTAGGAATGAATTCACAAAAACTGAATGCAATATCCCCTAAAAGAATATTAAGTGTCTTGTGGCACTGAAAACTCTAGAATACTTAGGCCCTACAAAAAAGAGTCCGAACTCAAAATAGTAACTAGACTGATAAATAGTTCCCCCTTTTAACAGTAAATTCTTTAGCAACCTGAACTGTAAGTATTTTATTTTACTTGTCAGGTATGCTAAGTGGAACTGTAGTTCATGTGGTAGGTAGATGCCAAAGTCAAGATATGCTGTAACTCTATCGTATTACAACAAAACATCAGTTTATTTATGCATTATTTTGGAACTCAGAACTCCATTGATATTAAGTGGATTTCTCACATTTACCAAAAAATCCTGTTTATACTATATCCAAAGACCTAATAATTAGCTCATAGATTCTCTAAATCACAAATCTTATCTGGCTATAGAGGGGTGAAAAAACATCTGGGCAAAGTGAAATACTAAGCACCATTTAGGGGAAGATATATATGATTTGGTGGAAGCTGGCAGTGGTGGTGAGGGTAGACTAAAAAATATTTTGTAAAAAGAAAAGAACAGCGTGCATGGTATGCTATGTTTTTGTACAAAAACAAGTTAGAAAAATAATATATGTGTATTTCTACATGCATAAAGAAACTGTGGAAGGGAGGGAAGAACTGAATGAAATGGAACAGTTAGGTAAAATTTTCACAGTATTTTCATATATAATTTTTGAACATAGAGGTTTTATTTAGTAAAAATGTTTAAAACTCAAAAGCTAGGAGGAGTGGAACTGAAGACAGTCAAACAGATAGATGATAAAAACTGAACAAGTGGATCATTTTAACTATCCAATACAGATCACAAAGAATAATATCCATATTGAAGACAGTGTAAAGAAATAAATATGTGTAACTGGGGAGGCAGTTGAGAGGAGTGTTATAAATTTTAGAAATATTTTTGACAGTAACAGCCAAAACATAAAACATCCAAAAGGAAAAAGTTTTAGTTAACAGTAAAATTCATTTTACCCACTGCCTTCATGCTACATAAGAGTTAGTTTACATACAGCAAACTCCACAACATCAAGTTCAGAGTTGTTAAAGTACCTGCTTTTGATCCAAAAGGGAAAGACGATTTTTTCTGAAAAGGCTTTTTTGGATCTCTAGGTGTTTCCACAAGATAATCTGTGAAGCATGCTTCATCAAAATAGGAAGTAAAGGCAATTGTACTAATTTTATTAAGTTGACAATAGTATACATTGTTTAATAAGCTGTACTTGAATTGTCAAAATACTGGCATGGTAAGACTTGTTATCAGTAGGTAAAGTCATGATAGATTTCTTAACTGAGATTTCAGTGATAATAATACAATGGAAACAACTGTAAACATGCCCTCACCTTTTTTTTTTTTTTCCCATTCAAAATGTGATTCTGCAGAATCAACCAATGAAACAGACTGGGAAGTGGTGAGTGGAAAAGAACTAAAATGGAACTTGAAAATGGTCCTAAAGAATACCAATAGTATAACTACACAATAGTAGTTAATCGGGAGAGTACCAACACTGTAAATCTAATCAAACTATTATGATACACTCAAATGTCACAAAATAGATGCTATTATATTCATGACAAATTTTATCTCACATTATATAACAGATTATATCTTTAAAAAATTTTTATAACAGATTACATCTCAGAACAAAGATTTAGGAGAAGCTATTCTTTAAAGACAAAGCCATGAGACTGCTTCTACAAGTACCTATTGTTTGTTTGTATTTTGTATCACCAAAAAGCCAAATACTTCAATTAAACCAAACACTGAATTAACATCTTAGAGTTTTGATTATTGCATTAAAAATAAAAATTATCCTAACTCTGGAAAATGTGAGAGCAGGGGCAAGGAATCAATGGGTGTTAACTCAAATGAAGGAGGGAGAAGATAACAGCACTGTGTTTCTATTAAGTACAGTG
Organism: Crocuta crocuta; assembly: GCF_008692635.1. Lineage (NCBI taxonomy): Eukaryota > Metazoa > Chordata > Mammalia > Carnivora > Hyaenidae > Crocuta > Crocuta crocuta. Next base: position 822,007 of record NW_027531912.1, read on the forward strand.
ACTAATTTCGTTTCTAATTACAGACATGATACATTGTTTCCTTGCTTTTTGTATTTTCACTCACTTTCCAGGTTTTCTTCAATAATTTCTTCAATTATTACATCCGGGCTAGATCCCATCTGAGGCAGAACAGTAATGGTTTTAGGAGATGGTGTTGCAACAACCTCTTTCTGTGACTGCAAGTCGGCTTCTAAATGCACACTGTTGGCTTCCCGTTGCAGAGAACATGGTGGGACTTCATTAGTTAAGAAAGACATGTCAACCTTTTTCTTTTCTCGTGATGGGTATGTATCATGACAAGAAAATTCCTTTTTATGATTATATCGCGTTTGAACATTCGGTTTTATTTCTTTTTCTTGGAGATTACATCTGTTTAAAAAACAGATAGGAATTAAGGACAGTTGTGATGAGCACTGAGGGTTGTATGTAAGTGATGGATCACTAAATTCTATACCAGAAACCAGTATTACACTGTGTTGTTAACTAACTGGAATTTAAATAAGAATTTGGAGGAAAAAAATAGATAGGCATATGGCTACTTTAAATTGTTTCATAAATTTTTTATATCTGTGTTCAAGCCATTTCCTATCCACATGACAGTTAATAAGGTGACACATACAGGATGTCTGGGTGGCTCAGTCGGTGAGCATCTGACTCTTGGTTTCAGCTCAGGTCGTATCTTGTGGTTCATGAGTTTGAGCCTCAGATTAGGCTCTGTGCTGGCAGTGTGGAGCCTGTTTGGGAGTCTCCCTCTCCCTCTCCAGCTCATGCTCGCTCTCTCAAAATAAATAAATAAACTTAAAAAAATATTGTGACACATATCAAGAGGTAAAGCAGTGTAAGTGCCTCAAAAGTATTTTTTAAATAGCCTTATTGATGTATAATTTACATAACATGAAAGTCAATTTTTACTAAATTTATAGTTGTGTAACCATCACCACAATCTAATTTTAGAACGTTTCCATTACTCAGAAGGAAACTTTTGCCCTTTCCCAGCCCTAAGCAAAAGTTTTAAAACTTTTAGGGGTTTTAAAAGGTCAACAAGATGTATAATCAATGAGAAGCTGAAGGAAAAACTTAATACAGTCCTGTCACATTCTTCTAGTTCTAAAAAGCAGTGAATATAGGTTTAAAAAAATCATTTTGATTTGGCTTAGCTGTTTGATTTTAAATTATTATTTCTTATAATTCAGTAGCTTAAAAATAAAGTATAGGAAACAGTAAAGGGTACAACCCTGAGCACATCATTAGAAATCTCCACCTCACCTAAAACCACCTGTAGTCTGAATCATCTGGGTGGTATTATTAGTAGCCACTAAGCTAACTGTTTATATGGTTTACTCCATGTTTTTCTGTCTTCTTCACATTCCACACAGATTCAGGCTATCAAATCTACAAGTACAGAAATTCTACCAAAGAAATGAGATGGAGTCTAAAAAGCTAGTCTTTTAATTAACCCATTATGAATTTAGTTTCATCAGAGATAATCATTTAAAAAGCATTTTAGGGGCACCTGGGTGGCTCAGTCGGTTAAGCTCCAACTTCAACTCAGGTTGTGATCTCAAGGTTCATACGTTCAAGTCCCATGTTGGGCTCTGTGCTGACAGCTCAGAGCCTGGAGCTGCTTCAGATTCTGTGTCTCCCTCTCTCTGCCCCTCCCCTGTTCACTGTGTGTGTGTGTGTCTCTCTCTCTCTCAATAATAAACATTAAAAAAATGCCTACTTTTATTGGACAAACCCACTGTTTAATTATCACCTGTAATAAGTAGAAGCAGATTACAGTGAAAGTTTTCCTCAAAACTAGGAAAAAAAATTTAAGACTACTCTGAATTAAATTTAAAATCAAAACAAGATATATGCAGACTCTTAAAGAGACAGAACAGCTTTTGATATTAAAAATGTTCGATAGTAACAATATTCAAGTTATAAAAACATCTAAAAGAATACATTCATTGGAAAGACTGATGATTATCCATGGAAGCATGAAAGTAAGGTCACAAAGACAAATAACAGTGCAGGGCTCTACATCTGGAGGAAGATTAACTTGAGTCAAAGGACTGGCACTCCAGACCTCTGGCATGGTCTTTTCCTCTGTGGTAAGAAATGTGCCATCTAAGCCTAATGCTATTACGCTACTTGATTAATCTTTTCCCCTTTATTCCAAACAAGACTGCAAACAAAGCAATTTTTGATAATTTGGCTTCTCAGGCCTTGTCTGGATAATGGAAAAGAATGCTAACACGTATTTTAGTCCCTGTGGCAACTATATTTGTCCGTTAAGTTAATAAACTGGCGTTCTGGCTAAATTGACATTTAACTTTGTGAACTTGGCTTATAGGAGTTTACCTGGCTTAAAGCAGATCTGCTCATGTCTGTTCCCAACCTTTTAAGATTGTGGGCTGAACTCCAGAAGGTAATAAATGTGATGCTTCCTGGGGGATGATTTCCCCTTCACACATACCACTTACAAGTGAATGAATTTCTTTTCTTTTGGTGGGTTTCTAAACCATCTACATTCTGACTAATCCTAAACCTAGTATCAAGTCCAGGACCTTTTCGTAAGTTTTAGCACACGTAGCTAACTGCTCTCTGGACATTCTTCCCCATATATCTTATAAACAATAGTAAGTCAACATGGCCACTATGCCCTGACTCCCAGATTTTCTTCTTGTATTCCCAATCTTGGTGAATACCAATCCATCAACTTAATCACCAAAGCCAGATATATAAATCATTGAAGATGCTTCCCTTTCCCTTATTCATCACACTTGAACAATAAGTTTTGTCAATTTTCCCTATTTAGCATTTGTCATATCTATTGCTCTCCAGTGCTACTACCTATGTTTGGTTTCTAATCATTTGCTTAAGACTATTGATACAATAGCCTCACTGATCCTTCAGCCTCTACCTTCATACTCTTCCAAATAATCCTCTAAATGGTCACCAGAGTTATCTTTTTAAAATGTAACCTAGTTATTTTATTTTCATGTTGAAAGTCTTTTAGTGGTTTCCTATGGTCTATAGCTGTGCTGTCCAATAAAATGTTCTACAACAACGCAAGTGTGGGACACTGTCTAATACGGCAGCTACCAACCAAAGCGGCTATTACTGGGCACTTGAAATGTGGCTAGTACAACTGAGGAATCCAATTTTTCCTTTTTTTTAAGTAATCTCTATGATCAACATGAGGCTAGAACTCATGACCCCAAGATCAAGAGTCACATGCTCTACCAACTGAGCCAGCCAGGCACCCCTCCAATTTTTTCTTTTGACTTTGTTTTAACTAATTTATTCTTAAATTCAAAGGGGAATATGTGGTTAATGGCTATCATATTGGATAACATGGATCCAGAAAAATAAATTCAAACACTGCTGCACAGCATACAAAGTCTTTAGGCTTTAGCTTATATGTATTCTTTACCAAGTGAAATTCTATATGCAGTTCCCGGAATTTAGCATGTTATCTCACTGCCCATATCTTTCTGTTATGATGCCTCCCTCCTTTTATGGCTGCCTTTCCAATTATTACTCATTTTTCATAGATAAAATTTTCCTTTTCCCAAATTGATTTTTACCACCAAAAGAACTGACCATTCCCTTCCTTTGTGTCTCCACTAAATTCTGCATATATTATTATCACAGCAATTATTCACTTTATTGTTCACATGTGTCATCCTCTACTTATGGGATATATATGTAACTTCTCTGACATATACCTCAATGTTTAGCATGTTAGTGCTTAGAACAAAATCAGTGTTCAACGATGTCTGAATGAATGAATCTCAAAGATAACTTTCACATTTATATCATTTAATACTGACTGACTCCAGGTCATTTCATTCTTAAATATCTTACACAGAATTTAATGGATAGAAACCATTGCCCTTTCTATTATTTTACAGCTTCTGAATCATACATACTACACATCAATTTTCCTGCCTATTAGGTAATTTTTCTGTCTCTTAGATTCTGTCAGGTATTAATGGCATGTGCCATTCTTATACTTACTTTGTTAAGCTCTCAAATTCAATCTTTCCCATATTGTTGAACATACAGATGATCTCACTACAATTCATATTCAACCTAAAATAAAACACTAGCATATAAATAAATGTTCTAATCCAAGTTTATTACTTTCTCTAAAAGTCAGTTGAACTGAGCTATTACTGTCTATAAAAGTATAAAACTTCCTATACTTTTACTATTAACTTCCTATAAAAGTCAGCTCCTGACATTAAACTCTAAAAGACAGAACATTTTTAAATGCTCTAATACAAATTCATTACTTTCTTTAAAAGTCAGTTGCTGACATTAAAAGGCCTGAAAGGCAGCAATTTTTTTCTAATGTATCATAAGTTACTCTTACTTTACATGGTTGTTAATTTGGGAAACATTAGTGATCCAAATTTCAAATTATAATTGCTTGATATTTAATAAATCTAGGCTCTAATACATTTTATACTTAATTGTTATGTTCTCTTGAGTTGTAACTTCTTACCTGGGAGAGTTCCTTAGTTTTAGAGCACTAACTTGTAACAATTCACTCTCAAATGTTAATTTCAAAGTGTGGATAATCTAGAATTAGAAGAGAAGTGTTACTCAGATGTGAAATTTTTAAAAAATAATTATTGTTAAAACAAAGATTTTAAAAGAAAAACTATATCCATTAATAATTGCTTCACTAATTAAGGTGTTCAAAGTTTGATTTTAGGGGCTCCTGGGTGGCTCAGTCGGTTGGGCATCCAACTTCAGCTCAGGTTATGACCTCATGGTCCATGGGTTCAAGCCCCACATCAGGCTCTGTGGTGACAGCTTGGAGCCTGTTTCAGATTCTGTGTCTCCCTCTCTCTCTGCCCCTACCCTGGTCACAGTCTGTCTCTGTCTCTCTCAAAAGTAAACACTAAAAACAAAAACAAAACAAAAAAAAACCCCACAAAGTTTGATTTTAGGCACCCAATGGGAGGGATGGAAGTAGTGTTTATGAATTTTTTCCCTAAAGAAATTTAAAATCTTTTAGAGACATAAATTAAGATAACAACAAAAAACAGTAGTTAACAAATGGAATACAGCTATGTAATCCCAGAAAATTCTTATCAGATTCACTCTGCACCTGCATTGCTATCCTCAATGTCTTTTTTTGCCTCATCTTCTTAATAAATCTAACTAGGGAGAAGACCAAATCTTATCACTTTTTTTTTTTTATACCTCCTAATGCCTCATGTGTGATACAAGAGACCTGATGACCAAGTAAGATGGTGGCAAACTCTTCTCCCTTCACTTACAGACTCTGAAGGCAGATAAACCAATGGCTTCTAGTTCTGCCCAAACACCTGATTATCTGCAGGAAATGAAGCTATGAGGATTCAAAGACAGTAGAGTAGGGTCTATATCCAAAGAGAGCAAGGCAGAACTCAGCAAAAAGGATCAATGGTTAACCCTGTCTTGTCAAACAAGCTCATCAGAAACATGTTTTTATTTTTGCCCAACTATGCTCCCCAGGCACTTGATCAGATGACAGGACATAGTGGAAGCACCCGGTCTCTCAACCTGCACATTTGGAGAAGCAGGAAGAAAGAGGAAAAAACCCTGAATGAGAGCTTAAGTTAAATTTTATTTTAGAGACAGAGAAAGCAAGTGGAGCATGAGTGGGGGAGAAGGGTGGGGAGAGAGAGGGGGAGGGGAGAGAGAGAAAGACAGAGACAGAGAGAGAGAGAGAGAGAGAGAGAGAGAGAGA
>NW_027531912.1:827770-861251 GCF_008692635.1 Crocuta crocuta
TTTTTTTTTTTTTTTTTGAGAGAAAGACTCTTAAGCAGACTCCATGCTTAGTGCAGAGTCCACTGCAAGACTTGAGCCTGTGACTGCGGGATCATGACTGGAGCCCAAATCAAGAATCAGACACTCAACTGCCTGAGCCCCCGGTAACTCTAGAATTAGGTTTTTAAGAGCAGACAGACATATTTAAAGTGTTTATGAAAAGAAAAGTGAGTCCTGTTACGTTTGCCGCTGCCCTTGTAAGTCTTGATTTTTTATTCAAAGGTCTTAGAAACATCAATTTTCAACTCAATGTCACCCTACTTGCTCTCAGATTGTGTGTTATAAAGACCTTACTGCACCATTTCCCTAACTGGTAAGTAACAAAAGGCTAAACAAATTTATTATGTTTGTCTTAGAATTCAAACAACGAAGAATTCTAAATTGAGGCCAAATAAATTAGGATAATCTGAAAATATATTCTTCTTAAGTCTTTAATATCATATTCTAAAGCATGTAAAATACACTTCAGAAATAATTTATATTATGATCTATTAAAATTACCTGATTCAGGTCACAATAAGTCCTTAAAGAAGGTGCTGATTTTAACTCTCTTGCTATCTTCATAGCTGCAGCCAAATCGGTTTTTTTCTCTTCAATGCAGCTTTTAGCCATTATTACATCTGACAGATAATCATCGGTATTTCTTACTACTTCTTCACACAGGTTCTTTTTCCTTCATAGAAGATCCCAAAATTATTTTACAGAATTTTATAAACATGCATATGAAAGTACGTTTATATAAACGGAGTGGTAACAAAAGGATAATTTCACTAATCTATGAACATGGTTAAATGAGGCATTCAATTCAACTGAACTGTATTACAATCGAAAACTATGTATGGATAACTAGAGAAAAAGTAGAAGGATATCATTATTATGTCACAGAATTACAGAAGACAGACCTAAGATGATTCTACCTAAAAGAGAAATCCTATCTTATAATCACTTGTGCCATTTCAAAGACATATTTGTATTCATTTCTCAAAAAGATGTGCATTCACATTTAAAAATTTCCATCCACACACAAATATAAAATTTTATTGTTTTATTTTTAATTTTTTAATGTTTATTTATTTTTGAAAGAGAGAGACAGAATATAAGTAGGAGAGGGGTAGAGAGAGAGGGTGACACAGAATCTGAAACATGCTCCAGGTTCTGAGCTGTCGGCACAGAGCCCGACAAGGGGCTTGAACCCATAAGCTGTCAGATCATGACCTGAGCCAAAGTCAGGTGCTTAACCAACTGAGCCACTCAAGCATCCCTAATATGAAATTTTAAAATAAGACTTCACCATATCATAACTTAGATATTAATAAATTATAATCTTCAAAGTAATCACTTAAAACCACTATTAGCCGTTCCTTCATTACTTGCATCTCATCACTCCAAATCTTTTCTGTGCCTATGATGGAATTACCTTGTAATGGCAATTAATTTTTGTACCAAAAATTTTAGGGTGTAACTTATTCATTTTATAATCAAACAAATGACTTCATTATTTCCTCAAAATAAAATCTGACCTCCAAAAAAGTGTTTGTAACCAGAATGTGACACTGGATCTGAAGGTGAAGAGATATTCCAAAAGCTTTTAGTAATTGTATAAATAATCTGAAAGTAATTTCTTTAGAGGAGAAAATGGCTTATTTGGTAAGTTTTAGTGTAGTTCCTAAAAACTCGTGCCTATCGATTGATGTCATCAAAAGGGCAGACTAGGAAACTCTAAGCCTTTGTTATTCAGCGGAGATGTAAAAAAACAAAGCAAAATCTGGTTAAAATCATCTCACAGAAACTGGAAAATAAATACAGCAACCAAGCAAATGTCCAATCAAGAAAAAGCCACATTAAAAACAACAGGAAATTTCATGTTCTTTCCCAGCCCCCTCTTTGGCATGGGGCAATCTTAGTCTAGAGACAGCAGGACAGCTCCCAACTCCTTCCATCAAACCAGAGGGAGCACTGGCAGAATTTGTCTTGCAATGTTCTAACTGGTCTATGGGATGCCTGAAGAACTAGTCTGTTTCACCTAACTTAAAGCTCAGGCAGTGAGAAGCAGATAGTACTTGGGAAGGCTTTAGAAGACTAAGGGCTGTAGGTGCCTGGGTAAGAGATTACAGATAAAGACATACGCATTATCGGGGCTTGGAAAAGCTTGGTGAGATTCTTTCAGAAATGAATACATTTAAAAGCAGCTGTGCACGTAAAGGAATTAAAAAACCATACTAGGCCCCAGGCAATATGTATGCTGAAAAAAGAGCTAAGAACACATTTAGCCCTCACCTGAGGCTGATTATAAGGCTCAGAGCATGCTCACTCAGTAAAAAACTGTCCCTGCAGAGAGCCAGTTTGCAATGACTAGGAGACGTGGCTATGCTTTCAAATGCCCAATTTTCAACGAAATACCATGGGCATACAAAGACATGGGAAAACATGACCCCATTCAAAGGAAGAAAACAGAGTGACAGACTGAAACCATCCCTGAAGCAGAGACACAGAACTTATTAAACATTTTAAGACAATGTTTTTAAATATGCTCAAAGAGCTAAAGGAAAACATGTACAAAGAACATGGAGGAAATCAGGAAAACAATGAAGAACCAAAATGTAATTATCAACAAAGAGATAAAAATTATAAAAAGGAAACAAATTCTGGTACTCAAAAGTATAATAACTAAACTGAAAAATTCACTAGAGGGGTTCAATTACAGATTTGAGCAAGAATAAAAAAGAATTAGCAAACCTGAAGAAGGACAACTGAAATTACAGAATCTGAGGAACAGGAAAAAATAAAGAGAAAGGACCAGAACCCTAAAGAGCTTGAGAGGTACTCTCAAGAAAAGTAACATATGTATTATGGGAGTCCCAAAAGCAGGAGAGAGAAAGGGGCAAAGAAATTATTTGAAGACATAATAGCTAAAAACTTCCAAAATTAGATAATACATAAATTTATAAATCCAAGAACTCAAAGAAATATAAGTAGAATAAACTTAGGGACCCAGACACTGAGATACAATATAATCAAATCAAATTGTTCAAAGACAGTTATTGTAATGTAATTTGTCACATACGAGGAATCCTCAGTAAGATTATCAGCCAATTTCTCAGCAGCAACTTTGGAAGCCAGAAGGCAATGGGAAGATAGATTTAAAATGTTGAAAGGAAAAAAACCTGCCAACTGAGACTTCTGTACCTAGCAAAACTGTCCTTCAAAAAATGAGAAGTTAAAACATTCTCAGATAAACAAAAGCTGAAGTAACCTACAAGAAATGGTACACAGAATCCTTCATATTAAAATGAAAGGAGGAGGGGCGCCTCGATGGCTCAGTCAGTTAAGTGTCCAACTTTGGCTCAGGTCATGATCTCACAGTTTTGTGGGTTCAAGCCCCACATTGGGCTCTGTGCTGACAGCCAGCTCAGAGCCTGGAGCCTGTTTCAGATTCTGTGTCTCCCTCTCTAACTCTCCCTTGCTCATGCTGTCTCTCTCTCTCTCTCAGAAATAAACAAATAAACAAATAAATAAATATAAATAAAATGAGAGGAAGAGAGACAGTAACTTTCACTTGGTAAATACACGGGCAAATATAAAATCTAATATTGTCATAATTTTGGTTAATAACTCCACTTTTTATTTTCTACAGGATTTAAAGGAGAAATACATAACATGACTATAAATCTATAAATGAATTTAGCAAAGATGTAGGCTATAAAATCAACACCCAAAACCTAGACACATTTCTATACACTAACAATCTGAAAAGAAAATTAAGAAAACAATTCCTTTAAAACAAAACACAAAAGAATATACCTAGGAATAAACAAACAAGGTGGGAACAGATCTGTATACTTACACACTATGCCAGATTACAGAAAAAAAAAAATGAAAGACGACAATAATAAGAGGAAAGACATTCCACATTCATGGATTGGAAGACCTAATATCGTTAACAATATGACCCAAAGCAATCTACAATGCAATGCAGTCTCTATCAAAATCTCAGTGATGTTTCAGGCAGAACAGGAAAACCCATCCTAAAAGTCATATGGAATCTCAAGGGACCCTAAATTGCCAAAACAATCTTGAAAAAGAACAAAGTTGGAGAGCTCACACATCCTGATTTCAAAACTTGGTACAAAGCTGTGGTAATCAAAACAGTGTGCTACTGCCATGAAAACAGACTGATGGAATAGAGAACCCAGAAATAAACCTTCACATACATTACGGTTAACTGAGTATTGACAAGCACGCCAAGACCACTCAACGGAGAAAAGACCATCTTTTCAACAAATGGTGCTGAGAAAACTGGACATCCACATGAAAACGAATGATATTGGACCCTTCTCTCATAGCATATGCAAAAATTCACTATCAAAGACTTAAATGTAACAGCTAAAACTGTAAAATTTGTAAAAGAAAACATAGGGCAAAAGCTTCACAATGTTAGTTTCAGCAATGATTTTTTTTTGGATAGGACATCAAAAGCACAGGCAACAAAAGAAAAAAATAGAAATATATCAGTAACGTTTGTGAAAAGGCAAAGAGTGAAAAGACAACCCACAGAATGGGGAAAAAAAAATCTCTGAAAATGATAGATCTGATACAGGATTAATATCATTAATGTATAAAGAACTCCTACAACCCCAAAACAAAATAATCAAATCCAAAAAAGGACTTGAAAAGGCTTTTCTTCAAGAAAGATATATAAATGAGGAATAAAAAAGCACATGAAAAAATACTCAACATAACCAGTCAAGACGAAAATGCAAATCAAAACCACAAGATTAGTGTTTCATACCCACTTAAAAAACCCCAGAAAACAACACTGTTGGTGAGGAAATTGGGACCCCATGTGGGAATGTAAAATGTATAGCGATAGTGGAAAACTTTGGGGTTTCCTCAAAAAGTTAAACTTCTACCCCCACCTCGATGGGAAATTCTTAACATTAACGAGTGTTGAGTTTTGTTAAATGCTTTGTCTGCATGTATTACATGGATCATATACTATTTCTCTTTTATTTTGTTAGTATGAACTGCATGCTCGATTTTCTATTGTCAATCCAACTTGGCATTCCTGGAATAAATCTCATTGGTCATGGAAAAAAAAAAAGTTAAACATAAAATTATCATAGGCCACTAAACTGGACACTTAAAAAATGATTAAAAAGGTAACCTTTGTTGTGTATATTTTACACTACAAAATAGTTTAAAATACATGCACATGACTTGTAATTTAAATGTTACAGTTAAAGACCGCATGTGAAATAGTACCTATATGGAAGACTAAAGAATATCAACCTAATTCATTCATAGTATATTAGAGCCTATGTCTGAGGCATCCTAATAGGATTTTTAAAAAAAAGAATGAAGAGTCAAATGGACAAGCACGGTTAACTAAATATATTACTTTTGGCATGTTGAAATTTTTATGATCTTTTTTTTTTTTTTTTACATATAGTTTATTGTCAAATTAGTTTCCACATAACACTCAGTGCTCATCCCCACAAGTGCCCCCCTCCATGCCCATCCCCCCTNTGCTCATTTTAGCCACTCTGACTGGCGTGAGGTGGTATCTCAGTGTGGTTTTGATGTGTATTTCCCTGATGAGGAGGGATGCTGAGCATCGTTTCATGTGTCTGTTGGCCATCTGGATATGATCCTATTTCTTGAATTGAAAAATGTGATTAAAAATTGGAGGGGCCTGGGTGGCTCAGTCAGTTAAGCGTCTGACTCTTGATTTTGGTTCAGGTCATGATCTTGGCTCAGGTCGTGATCTCTGTTTGTGGGATTGAGCCCCAGGTCAGGCTCTGCCCTGACAGGATAGAACCTGCTTGGGATTCTCTCTCTCCTACTCTCTCTCTGCCCCTCCCCTGCTCATGCTGTCTCTCTCTCTCTCTCTCAAAAATAAATAAAACATTTAAAAAATTAAAAAAAACTTTCCAATGTGAAGGGGCACATTGCACCCCAATATTTACAGCAGTACTACCAACAATAGCCAAATTATGGAAAGAGCCCAAATGTCCATCAGCTGATGAATGGATAAAGGAAATGTAAAGTGTGTGCATAAAATATATACATACGTTTATATATGTATGTATACATGTCCACAATGGAATATTAGCCATCAAAAAGAATGAAATCTTGCCCTTTGCAACAACATGGATGGAGCTAGAGTGTATTATGCTAAGCGAAGCTAAGTCAGAGAAAGACAAATACCATGAGATTTCACTCATATGTGGAATTTAAGAAGCAACATAGATGCACATAGGGGCAGGGAAGGAAAACTAAGATAAAAACAGAGGGAAGCAAATAAGACTTAACTATGGAGAATGGAAGGTTGTTGGAGGCAGGCAGGATGGGCTAAATGGGTGATGGGTGTTAGGAAGGGCATCTGGGATGAGCACTGCGTGTTATATGTATGATTAATCACTAAATTCTACTTCTGAAACCAAAACTATATGTTAACTAACTTGAATTTAAATAAAATCTTGGAAGAAAAAAAAGATCATGTATATCAGAGAGATTTTAAAGTGATGGATATGTAAATGTGTGGTATGTTTAGAAATGAGTGTTAGGAGTTTTACTTGCTCTGATGCAAATAAACAATGAAAAATGATAGAATGATGTATAGGAAAAAGCATGTTTGCATTTTCCCAAGTAAGGAAAATTCTACAACATGAATTCTTATTTTTAAGATAACTTCCTGTGCTGCTTTATGAAAGAAGCTTATTTAAGTTAGCTTCAGGACCAGATGGCAAATAGCCAAAAATTTTTTTAAATGTACGAATCGTTCTTTGTTTTCAAGTTGTATACCTTAGTCTGTAAGGATCACCCATTACCTTCCAAACTCGTTCAAAAGTTACTCATTACTTCAATTTATACAAAAAAATAAAGTGACAAGGTAATGTCTAAAACTTAGTTTCATTCAGTCTCTATACTTTTTTAAGTTTTATTTATTTTGAGAGAGACAGTGACCTAGCGCATGCAAGGGAGGGGCAGAGAGGAAATCTCAAGGAGGCCCCACACTGTCAGCAGAGAGCCTGATGCAGGGCTCACATCCAGGAACTGTGAGATCATGACCTGAGCTGAAATCAAGAGTTGGATACTTGAGACACCCAAGCACCCCGAATCTATGTTTTTAAGTTATTACCTGGAATTAAGAGAAGTAAAAAGTTGATCAAACTGTTTCTCCAGAACCTCTATAAGACTGACTGTTTCCACTTTTGTTTGATTGTGTAGGTGTTCAAGCATCTGGAAAGAATATAATACAAAGACCTAATTTGGTATTTTTACTTTATAGAAATTATTCTGTTCAAATAATTTTAAAAGTAAAAGGTACTTATTGGAATTTTCAAAATAACAACACAAAGGAGATTAGGTGATAAAAATGGAATAAGTTACAAGGTTCCAACTTTAAATCCTGTTACTTGTCATCAAGATCACATCTTTGTTGACACTGTGTACTAAGAAAATGGCAAAAATGCCTAGAAAATCCACCAAGTTTTCTAAATTTCTTATTCCTTTTTATCATTACCGGAAGAGCCATTCTGGATAGCTGAGTTGGTCTCTGTTAGGATTCCTTAAATGAAACCACCTTTAATATAGAATATTAAAAAAACACTTGAATTAAAATGTTAACTATTCCAGATCTTTCCTTTTTTTTTTTGACAAAGAATTGTTGCTTAATATGTGACCCCTTTTTCCCTTCCAATTTCTCCCCTTTAGAATAGGAATGTGTATCCCATACCTGTCCAACCAATGTTGAAGAAAATGAATCATGCTCTGAGCCCTAGCCATACCTGATTTAGAAGATATTCAGATGAGATTCTGGATTTAGACTTGATGTTAGAGGGAGGAGGTCAATGTATTTTGCATGTGAAAAGGACAGGAGTCCGGAGGTGGAGTTCAGAGGGCAGGCTGTTATGGGATGAATTTTGTCTGTCCTCCTCCCAAATTCACATGTTGAGGTCTTAACTCCCACATCGGCTATACTCTTGATTGCTTTGGTTGTGAATTTGTTGTTACTTGGTGCTTAGGAGCTTACTTTTGTCACCAAGTGAGTCTCTCTTTTGGGGAATGGAGTAAGGAAGGAAAGAGAATAAGGCTCCATTAGGGTATAGAGCCAAGTAATAAGAGGTGTCAGAAAGATGATCTGCAATACTTTCAAGAACAAAATTGGCTCACAGCAAGAAAGAATCCTAGTTCCTAAATAGTGCTCCAATCTCAGTAGGCTGCTAACACAACAATGCTAAGAGACCAATCTCAGCAGGCCATGGAAGTTTTCCATTCTTCTGTATGTTTCTCTACCATCAGATTATCATTTTCAGTAACTAAGTGCTAAGCTCTAACTTCAGTGATAATACATCCAAATGAACACATCTAAAGAACATGCCTTAATTCACAATAGACTTTAATCATTCAAAATGCTTACTTTTACAGCAACACTTAATTGTTCAAAATTATAGCCCGCTATCTTCAATGCTTCATCAATTTCTTCTGCAGTTTTAGTTTCCTAAAGGGGAAGGGAAAGGGGGACCACATACAAATATAAAAACAGATACTTAGAGACACTGTATTAGCTGCAAAAACATAAAGCTACAATTTTGGTTACAAAAGCAACAGTTCACCACAGAATTCTGAAAACAATAAAAATAACACTTTCAATCCTACTTATCCAGAAATTTAAAACCATTAACATTTTAGAGTTTTGATTATAGTATTCCATAGAGACCTTTTTGAAAAAATGGAGTATTCTGTAACTTAAAACTATTTTGAAAAATTATCATGGCAATAATTGCACATACATGTAAAAATTAAGTTTTTAAAGAAGATTATAATTTGGCTATGTTAAAAAACATTTTTAATTTTCTGAGAGACAGAGTATGAACGATAAAGGGGCAGAGAGAGAAGACGACACAGAATCCGAAGCAGGCTCCAGGCTCTGTGTTGTCAGCACAGAGCCTGACGTGGGGCTCGAACCCACAAACTGTGAGATCACAATCTGAGCTAAAGTCGAACACTAAACTAATTGAGCCACCCAAGCGCCGCTGGCTATGTTAAAACATAAACTTGAAGTAAAAGATAGCAAAATTAAGTGCTTCCTCCCTTCTCCAAGCTCACTAAAGATCTCTTTAATAATAGTATTTTGGAATTTATTCTATTTCTAGTCTTAAACTAAAATAATGCATTATTGTACAGTAACAGGTAAGATTCAATCTTCCAACAATAACATCATCATCATCATCATCACCACAGCAAATGTTATTAGGCCTTTTGGCTGCCATTAAAATGACTGGAAAAATCACCTTTAGAATTTAAAACTTGAACTTTATACAAGTTTCATGTAACATGGATTCAATAACTAGGTTCAAAGGGAACTTACTTATGCTAAAATGTCAAGAACACTACAGAGTTGGTCAAAGGAGAATGGGCTGCCTTAGGAAGAAATGAGAATTGTTCAAGCATATTTAGTATAAAACAAGAGATTCAAGTAAGGAGTGTAGATTTACCGCTTACCTTCAAGCTTCCAAAAAAAATCTATAATTATAGGAACCTTGAGAAGAGAGAAGAGTTAAGCTACCAGACACAAAGTAAAAATGTTTGGTTTCATCTTACTTCACAAATAACATTTTTCCATACCGCCATTACAGTGGAGGAGTTCAAAATAGTCCTGTGTGTGGATGCTGAATGTTCCAAACCAATAGTTAGCTGATCAGGTGTCTTTTTAAAGTCCTGAGAACAATTCTTTATCCTGAAAAACGTCAAGTATGTTATTTTAAATACCACATTAATATAACAGTTTTAACCTTCTATTCTCATTTTTACTGTCCATCAAAAATAATTCATGATATATTATATAACAACATTACTGTGGGTTCTCATTTATGATAAACAAAGAGAGGGAAGCAATGGCTAAGTAGGCTACCATATAAAACTTAACTTTAACCAAGAATCCAACTTCTTAGAAAATCCCTAAAAATAAGAGCTTACAGTATAAATTGTGCTTTAGTCTCCTAGTTACCTCTCCTTCCCTAATATTTTTTGGTAGAAGTGTTGATAGTCACTGAACTGTCTTGAAGCTCAATTCCTCATACACAAATGACAGCTATTAAAAAAAATGTACTTTTAGGCCTAGATAATTTACAAGAAGGTAATGAATTTACCAGGTAAGTTAATCTGCAAAGAAAAAGTTCAATTTCTTATCTACACATGCTAGAGTTTCTGCCTTTTTTTTTTTGGTCCATTATTTTTTTTTTATAACTTTTNGATCTAGTTTCATAGTTTTTGCCTATTTTTATCTTTATATCTCCCCATATTAGCTAACAAACATAAGCTCTTAAGTGTTTACTTAGTAATAAGCCTATGACAATTTTATAGAAGAAACTATGATGTTTAAATATATTACCCTTACAGAGAGAATAGACAAATAATTTTTAAACATTCAATTACTCTGAAAAGTATTAATGTTACTGAAAACATGTGAATGCATTAGCCCCAAGAAGTCCAATTTTCAACTTGTGTTTCAAAATATTAAAGATAAATCAGGAAGAAAATACATTATGTATCAAAGGAGGTCTATTTAAAAATAAACAATTATTTTAAACCACACTCTACTGAAATTTAGGAATAGGAGGTTCTAACATAAGTATACTTGTTATGGAGAATTTAAAAACATTACTTTGGAAAAAAAATTTGTGTACTTAAAATGGATTAATCTGCTTCTGAAAGCGAAACTTCACTTTATAACCATATTAGATATTATATGTATCTAGACAAGCATATAATCAGACTTAATTTACAGAAGTTTTAAAAAGTCAGAAAATTTCACATAGAAGTCTAGATCTCTATCTTCTCTTGGGGGAATAAGAAGGAAGATTTGGCAACACTGGATTTGTCATCAAGACACAGCAATAATTGGCTGGAGCTGAAAATGGGCCACTTCCTTCAGAGGGGCCTTCTTTCATCTACCACAATTCATCCCACTCATTGTTAAACTCTGTCTCCCTCACCCAGTAAAATCATCTGCTGGACTCCTGCAGGTACTCAAATTTGTGAGGCCACTGACTCACATGGAACCAAAAAGATTCCTAAAGATCTATTTTAATCATTTCACACAGAGCATTTGGAGGAGATGCCTGGAGGAATTACACACATAGGGGGTGGTACTCAGGAGGCCAGAGCTCCACGGGTTCTGGGAGTGCCCCACTGCTGGACTTTAGCTAAGTGGTTTACTACCTGAAGAGATAACTAACTGTGCTTTTGGTTTCTGCTTAAGTACCTGTTGAAGTCTGGACAGAGAAGCTGCAGCAGTTATGTGAAAAGCCATAAAAGCTAAGTGTAAAAAATTTTGGATTTTATTTAGATAGGCAATGAAGAAGCATGGGGCAGGGAAGAGTATGGATGTTAGAAGAAGGTAGTCAAAAAGAACTAAAAATAGAAATGAAAGATAAATTATGGATATGGAAGATACTACAGAAGTTAGAGTTTATAGGAGACAAAATGAATGAGATATGAGGAAATGGGGTGATTCAGAGATATCAGTGCCATTAACAAAACTGAAAGGTTTCAAGGAGTTAAGATGGTGGAGAAGTAGGGAGACCAGCAGTTCCCTCGTCCCTCAAACACAGCTGTATTGAGGTCAGAGCACTTGGAACACACAGGAAATCTGCGGAGTGACAGAAAAATCTCCACAGGAGGGAGAGAGCCCACAAGAGGGAGACAGCTTGGCGGGACAGAGATGTGTGTATGCAAATTGGGGGACATAAAACATGGGCATGAAGGGGAGGGATCCCTTTATGTAGAGAGACAAAAGGGAGAGAAAGAGATGCTACGGAGTGCAGTTCTGTGTTAGGACAAGAGAAAAACCGCTCCAGACCACGGACCAGGGAATGAGAAATATAGACAGTGCCAGTCTCTACTTTGCAAACAGCCTTAAGAGCTGAAGAATGGAGTTTTCTAAAGTGTGACTTCCTCCAGACGGTGTGTGTGTGCCGTGTGCACACTCCTGGGGTGGAGAAAAGCCACTCTGGGGCATGTAAATGTTCTCAGGGGTGCCCTGGGAGAGAACAGTCCCTTCCCTGGAATATTGTGGGAAGAGGGTGGTGCCACCCCAGAACCCAGTCCTCATGGTGTGGGATCCTTCAGCCAACCACGTAGGAGGCACAGGAGAAGTGTGGAGCAGGACAAGCCGGCACTACCCTGTGAGAACAGCATAGTTTGAGACTCCTGGTCTGGAGAGGAGAGCCTGAGGTGTCACAATTTCCCCCCCATCATCAACACGGTGGGGGTTCAAGGAACAGGACAGTAGCCCCCAGTGGAGGCAGGACCACTTATACCAAACCCCACCCCTCCATGCCTGGCAACTGCTCATCTACTGGAATGAAACTGACCCAAAGCAGCTAGCTGGCGTCTCCTCCAGACCAGCACAGCCACTGCCAGGCACCAACAGACAACTGTCCTGAGGTTTTAATTTTTTAATGTTTACTTATTTTTGAGAGAGAGGCAGACCACAAGCAGGAGAGGGGCAGAGAGAGAGGGAGACACAGAATCTGAAGAGGCTCCAGGCTCTGAGCTGTCAGCACAGAGCCGGACGTGGGGCTCGAACTCAAGAACTGTGAGATCAGGACCTGAGCACAAGTCAGACACTCAACTGACTGAGCCAAACAGGTGCCTCTGTCCTGTGATTTTGTATGTTAGTCTGTTGCTCTTTTTTCTCTTCTCTTTCTTTCCGTCTCTTCTCTCTCTCTTTTTCGTTATAATCTCTTTTTTCCTTTGGAATCAGGTTCATACTTTTGGATTTGATTTTGGGTCAAAATATGTATATATGTTATATATATATATATCATAATTAAGAGATCAAGAAGAGCTGACAAATGTGTTTTTGCCCCCAACGTGGAGACCTCCAAATATATAAATCAATTAATCACAAACATAAATAAATGTATAGACAGTAATACTGTGATTGTAGGGGACTTTAATACTCCACTTACAACAATCAGATCGTCTAGGGAGAAAATCAGTAAGGAAACAATCCCGCTGAATGATACATTGGACCAGATGGACTTAACAGATATATTCATAACTTTTCATCCAAAAACAGCAGAATACACATTCTTCTTGAGCGCACATGAAACATTCTCTAAAACCTCATATACTGGGTCACAAAACAGCCCTCAAAAAGACAAAAGGACTGAGATCATACAATGCATATTTTCAGATCACAATGCTAAGAGACTTAAAATCAACCACAAGAAAAAATTTGGAAAGCCTCCAAATACTTGGAGGTTAAAGAACACTCTACTAAAGAATGAATGTGTTAACCAGGAAATTAAAGAAGAAATTAAAAAAATACACGGAAACTATTGAAAATGAAACCACGACAGTCCAAACCCTTTGGGATGCAGCAAAGACAGTCCTAAGAGGAAAATACATTGCAATTCAGGCTTATCTGAAGGGACAAGAAAGGTCCCAAATATACAACCTAACTTCACACCTAAAGGAACCAGAAAGACAGCAGCAAAGAGAGCCCAAAGCCAGTAGAAGAGAAATAATAGAGATCAGAGCAGAAATAAACAATATAAAATCCAATAAAACAGTAGAACAAATCAATGAATCTAATAGCTGGTCTTTTGAAAGAATAAACAAAATTGATAAGCCCTTAGTCAAACTTCCCAAAAAGAGAGAGGACCCAAATAGACAAAATCACAAATGAAATGAGAGATCACAGCTAGTACCACAGAAATACAAATAATTATTAGAGAATACTATGAAAAATTATGTGCCTACAAACTAGATAACCTAGAAGAAAGGACAAATTACTAAACACACACTACCAATAGTCAAATGGAAAGAAACAGAAAATTTGAACAGACCCAATACCAGCAAAGAAATTGAACTGGTTATAAAGAATATCTCAAGAAATAAGAATCCAGGACCACATGGCTTCCAGAGGAATTCTAACAGGCATTTAAAGAAGAGTTAATACCTATTCTTCTCAAGCTTTTCTAAAAAGTAGAAATGAAAGGGGCGCAAGGGTGGCTCAGTCGGTTAAGCGTCCAACTTCGGCTCGGGTCTTGATCTCACGATTCGTTGGTTCAAGCCCCCCATCAGACTCTCTGCTGACAGCTAGCTCAGAGTCTGGAGTCTGCTTCGGATTCTGTGTCTCCCTGTCTTTCTGACCCTCCCCTGCTCATGCTGTCTCTCTCTCTCTCAAAAAAAAAAAAAAAAAAAAAAAATTTTTAACATTAAAAATACAAGTAGAAATGGAAGGAAAGCTTCTAGACTCATTCTAAGAAGCCAGCATTACCTCGATTCCCAAAGCTGATAAAGACCACAAAACAGGAGAACTACAGTCCAATATTCCTGATGAACATGATGCAAAATTTCTCAGAAAGATACCAGCAAATCGAATTCAACGGTATATAAAAAGAATTATTCACCATGATCAAGTGGGATTCATTCTTGGGCTGCAGGGCTAATTCAATATTTGCAAATCAATCAACATGATACATCATATTAATAGAAGGATAAGAACCAAAGGATCAACAGATGCAGAAAAAGCATTCGACACAATATAGCATAAATACAAACCATCAAGAAAATAGGAATAGAAGGAACATAATTAAATATCATAAAAGCCATATACGAAAGGCCCACCACTAATATCATCCTCAATGGGGAAAAACTGAGAGATTTCCCGGAGATCAGGAACATGACAGGGATGCACTGTCACCACTGCTGTTTAACATAGTGTTGGAAATCCTAGCCTCAGCAAGCAGACAACAAAGTGAAATAAAAGGCATCTAAAATGGCAAAGAAGTCAAACTTTCACTCTTATATTTGACTTGATACTCTACATGGAAAACCCAAAAGACTCCACCAAAAAATTGCTAGAACTAATACACGAATTCAGCAAAGCTGCAGGATATAAAATCAACATACAGAAATTGATCGCATTTCTGCACACCAATAATGAAGCAACAGAGAATTGATCCCAGGAAGGGAACAGATCCTATTTACAATTGCACCAAGAACCATAAAATAACTAGGAATAAACCTAACTAAAGATGTAAAAGATCTGTGTGCTGAAAACTATAGAAAGCTTATGAAGGAAACTCAAGAAGACAAAAATAACTGGAAAAACATTCCATGCTCATGGACTGGAAGAATATTGTTAAAATGTCGATACTACCTAAATCAATCTACACATTCACTGCAATCCCAATCAAAATAACAAGAGCATTCTTCACAGAGCTAGAACAAACAATCCTAAAATTTATATGGAACCAAAAAAGACCCCAAATAATTAATGTTGAAAAAGAAAACCAAAGCTGGAGGCATCAAAATCCCAGACTTTATCCTGTATTACAAACTGCAATCATCAAGAAAGTATGGTATTGGCACTAAAACAGACACACAGATAAATGGAACAGAATAGAGAACCTAGAAGAAGACCCACAAATATACGGCCAACTAATCTTCAACAAAGCAGGAAAGCATATCCAATGAAGAAAAGACACTCTCTTTAGCAAATGGTGCTGGGAGAATTGGACAGCAGCAGGCAGAAGAATGAAACTGGACCACTTTTTTACACCATACACAAAAATAAACTCAAAATGGATGAAAGGCATAAATGTGAAACAGGAAACCATCAAAATCCAACAAGAGAAAGCAGGCAGCAACTTTTTGACCTCGGCTGCAGCAACTTCTTACTTGACATGTCTCCGGAGGCCAGGAAACAAAAGCAAAAATGAAGTATTGGGACCTCATCAAGATAAAAAGCTTCTGCACAGCAAAAGAAACAATCAACAAAACTAAAAGGCAACCCATGGAATGGGAGAAGATATCTGCAAATGACACATCAGATGAAAGGTTAGTATCAAAAATCTATAAAGAACTTAAACTCAATGCCTGAAACACAATCCAGTGAAGAAATGGGCAGAAGACATGAATAGACATTTTTCTGAAGAAGACACCCAGATGGTCAACAGACACATGAAGAGACGCTCAACACTGCTCATCATCAGGGAAATAGAGATCAAAGCCACATTTAGATACTCTCTCTCACTAGAGTGGCCAAAATTAACAACTCAGGAAACAACAAATGTTGGTGAGGATGTGGAAAAATAGGAACCCTCTTGTACTGCTGGTGAGAATGCAACTGGTGCAGCCACTCTGAACAACAGTGAGGAGGTTCCTCAAAAAATGAAAAATAGAATTACCCCATGACGAAGCAATTGGACCTCTAGGAATTTATCCAAAGGATACAGGAGTACTGATTCAAAAGGGCACATGCACCCCAAAGTTTATAGCAGCACTATCAACAATAACCAAATTATGGAAAGAGCCCAAATGTTCATCAATTGATGAATGGATAAAGAAAATGTAGTATATATAAAGGAATACTACTCAGAGATGAACTTTGGCCATTTGTAACTACGTGGATGGAACTGGAGGGTATTATGCTAAGTGAAATAAGTCCGAGAAAGACCAATATCATATGCTTTCATTCATAAGTGGAATTTGAGAAACTTAACAGAGGACCATGGGAAAGTGAAGGAAAAATAGAGAGGGAGGCAAACCGTAAGAGGCTCTTAAATACAGAGCCTTTAAGCCATCAACTAAAGGTTGATGGTGGTAGGGGTTAGGTGGGTGGAGAAAATGGGTGATGGGCATTGAGGAGGGCACTTGTTGGGATGAGCACTAGTATTGTATGTAATCAAAGAATCATGGGAATCTACTCCTGAAGCCAAGAGCACACTGTATGTTAGCCAACTTGACAATAAAAAAATAATTGATAGGTTTCAAATGAGATCATTCCTTAAGGGTTTCCTGTATTTCTCTTATTTCCCACATAATTTATTACATTAAATATGCTTTAAAAAGTTAAAGTTATACAAAAATATAAGTGAGTGGGGTCTCAGTGAATTAATAAGCTTCTTTCATAAAGTTGCAAAGTAAAACATTACTATTTTTCTCATCGATCCATTCCATAGTCAACCATAAGTGTAAACTTACTTAGGACCAAAACATGATTTCAGAAAAATCATAGCAAATGTCAAAATATCATGGTATTTCATCTAACAAACATTTATTACATGTTTACTGTGTTCGCCACCAGGGATGTAGAAAGCAATATGTGTTCCATGCCCTTACAGGGGCTCATAGACTAGAAGAAGACATATATAAATAAATAAGTGCAATTAAAAAATAACACAGGTGCTGGTTTCCAACTAAATCTCTGTATAAGTAATTCAGAAAAAAAATCTCTACATCATGAATACACACACACACACACACACACACACACACACACAGAGTCTTATGGAAGAAAAGAATCTCCAAGTTATTACTTTTCATTTTATCACCTCTCAAACCATCTCTTTCCAAAGTCCTCCACTGTATCATACTCATGATACTCAAGAATCAATACATAAATAAGTTATTTAACCACATCTTACTTGTAGCCAGTACCAATAACTTTTGCTAGAATGATACTCTCAGCTTTATTTTGCATTCTTTTTTTTTCCCCTCTGCTTTAAGGACAAATTAATACTGCTTCTGTAGGAGATTGATTCTCCATTCCATTAACAGCTAAGACAAATTATAAAAGAGCACTCTACATGGGAAATATAGACTTCCAGTTATGGAAAAATAAGTCACTGGAATAAAGAACAGCACAAGGAATATAATCAATGATACTGTAATAGTGCTGTATGGTAACAGATGGTAGGTATACTTGTGGTGGGCATAACAGAGAGAGAAGCTGAATCACTGCTGAACACTTGAAAATAATGTGATACTGTATGTCAACTATACTCAAAAAAATTTACAAAAAACATAAGGAGCACTCTATAAACAATGGACTAGAAACACTGATATAAGAATATTTTATCAATGGTGCTAAAATAATCCTTTCAGAAATAAAGTTTAAATACTAAAATAAATGCATATAGAACATACGTTTTAGGCTTCAGTTTTTCTATAATAGAATCTTCTTTAATACATCCATCTGTTTGGTAGGACCCTTGTCTCATATTTATAGTTGTAGCAACCTTAGGACAAGATAATAAAAGCAAAGTCATTCAACAAATTCTATTTATCCAGAATTCAAACAACTAGTGTACTATTGTTTTATAAAGTTAAACCTTAAAGATCCTCTTAAAATCAAAGAAAAAACTGTCCATGTATGATGCTTTTACCCTATTTTAATTATTTGAGCAATCTAAATTTGGCAACCATTAATTAAACAGAACATTAATGAAAATGTTTCATTCTACCAGAATTCTAAAGGAAACAGTTGCAGGAAGAGGGCCAACATGGTGGAGGAGGAGGGTATCTGAACTTCCCTCTTCTCTCAAACAAAGAAGTGCTGAAGCCAAGGCCTTTGAAACCTCAGAGTCTGGGAGGAAGAGAGACAGTAATGCTTCCAGGGACCCACCGGAACAGCCTGATGGGCCATAGGTGTATTACTGTGAACTTGGTTTTATCTCTCCAACAGCGAGGAGGGATCCCCTTCTGCGGAGAGACAACGGGTAGAGAAAGAGAGGCTGGGGAAGCAGAGGACTGTGTCTGGACAAGAGAAAAACCTCAGACGGCAAAGGAGAAAGATCCAGTCTCTAACTGGGAGACAGGCTCCAGACTGCGGCAATGAGGGGAGGCAGCCCTGGGCTTGATGGCTAGGTCAGGGTGCAGTCTGCAATAGGAGAAAGCGACCCCCTCCCAGGAGTGCTCTGGGACAGGACAAAGCCTGCGCGTGTCTGCCAGCCGGGGACCACGGATCAGGTGGCGGAAAGGCATTTCCCCAGTGCCGGGGTACACAGAGTGGGAGCTGAATCCCAGCCAAGCACCAGGGCATGGGAGTCGGCAGCACAGGACTAACCGCCACGTTTGCACCTTCAGCACAGTGAGGATAGCTCTAACAGAGTGGGTAGGGACACCAGGTCTGTGGAGCAGGGGGGGGGGGGGGGCATCTTTCTCCCCACAACCACCAAGATGGAGCCTCGGGGATCAGATAGCGGGACCCACAGTGGAGGCAGGGCCTGCCTACACCAAACCAAACCCCTCAGCACCTGGTAACTGTGTATCTTCTGGGGCAGAGTTGACACTAACAAACTAGAGGCCCCCTCCTCAGACCGGCGCTGCTGCAGTGCCTGGTTTAATTCTCGGACAATTCTTATTATATATATTCTTCCTTTTCTCCTTCTTATCTCTTTCCTCCTCTAGTCTGGTTATTCTAGTTGTTGGTTTGCTTAAGCAGACATATTAAATCCATTCCTTTGATACATGTTCCACACCACCTTCTTTATTCTCCTCTCTCTCTCTCTGGATTAAGCTAAATAGTTTCTCTGTCTGGACAACTTTATCTTCTTTTTCCCCAGCCTCCTTCTTAATTTTCCTTTCTCTCTCTCTGGATTAAACCATATAGTTTCTCTGGTCACTCTTCGTATGGGATAGGCCTCTTCCATCAGCACCACCTCCACCCTGCTGATTACTTGTAGCTGGTGTTTCTGGTTTCTTGTGGGTTTTTTTGCTTGTGTGTTTTTGTTTTCTGTTTGTTTTTTGTTTGCCTGTTTTCCTTTCCAAAGCTTCTTCAACGACAAATCAAAGCACACCTTGTGGAGGGTCCAAAACATCACTACGAGTAGGGAGATAAAGTAAGCAAAGTCACAACAACAGAGAGCGAGTAACACTCTCCAAAAATGTCTTCTGAAGGGCCAGGCCCTGAACAGTGTATGACCCCTCTTTAATATAGTAGTGCTCGCAAGTGCAGGGCATATAACCAGCTTTTAAAACACATAAGGTAAAGAAAACTAGCCAAAATGATGAAACGGAAGAATTCTCCTCAAAAGAAATTCCAGGAAGAAATGGCAGCTAAAGAATTGATCAAAACAGATATAAACAATATAACTGAACATGAATTTAGAGTAACAGTCATAAGACTAATTGCTGGGCTTGAAAAAAAGCATAGAAGACAGCAGAGAATCTACTGTTGCAGAGATCAAGGAACTAAAAAGTAGCCATGATGAATTAAGAAATGCTATAAATGAGGTACAAAAAAAAAGAGGTGGTCACAGCAAGGATTGAAGAGTCAGATGGGAGAATAGATGAAATAGAAGATAAAATTATGGGAAAATGTGAAGCTGAGAAAAACAGAGATTAAAAAAAAATTATGGACCATGAGGGGAGAATTAGAGAACTAAGTGATTCAATGAAACAGACCAATATCCATATCATAGGAATTCCATAAGAAGGAGAGAGAGAGAGAAAGGGGCTGAAGGTGTACTTGAACAAATAATAGCTGAGAACTTCCCCAATCTGGGGCAGGAAACAGACACTGAAATGCAAGAGGCACAGAGAACTCCCCTCAAACATAATTTGAATCAGTCTTCTGCATAACATATCATAGTGAAACTGGAAAATACAAGGATGAAGAGAGAATTCTGAAAGCAGCTAGGGATAAATGGGCCTCAACGTACAAAGGTAGACACAAAAGCATAGTAGCAGACCTCTCTACTGAAACCTAGCAGCCAGAAAGGAATGGCAGAAAATCTTCAAGGTTATGAACAGGAAAATTATGCAGCCAAGAATCCTTTATCCAGCAAGCCTGTTATTCAGAATAGAAGGAGAGATGAAGGCTTTCCCAAACAAAAACTCAAGGAATTCATCACCATTAAACCAGCCCTACAAGAGATCCTAAGGAGGACTCTGTGAGGGAAATGCTGAAGGACCAACAAAGGACCAGAGACATCACCACAAGCATGAATCCCACAAAGAACACAATGACTCTAAACCCATATTTTTCAATAGTAACACTGAATGCAAATGGACTACATGCCATGCTCCAATCAAAAGACACAGAGTATAAGAACAAACAAACAAACAAAAAATAACACCCATCTATTTACTCTCTACGAGAGACCCATTTTAGACCTGAGGACACCTTTAGACTGAAAGTGAGGGGATGGATAACCATCTATCATACTACTGGAAGTCAAATAAAAAGTGGAGTAGCCATACTTATATCAGACAAACTAGACTTTAAAGACAGTAACAAGAGATGAAGAAGACATTAGATGATAATTAAAGGGTCTATCCATCAAGAAAAGCTAACAATTATAAATGTCTATGCACCAAATTTGGGAGAACCCAAATATATAAAACAATCACAAACATAAGCAATCTTATTGATAAGAATCCAAAACAAAACAGTCGAGCAGATCAATGAAACTAAGGGTTAGTTTTTTGAAGAAAAAAAAATTGATAAACCACTAGCCAGGCTTCTCAAAAAGGAGAGAGAGAGAACCAAATAGATAAAATCACAAATAAAAATGGATTTATCACAACCAATCTCTCAGAAATACAAGCAATTAACAGAATACTATGAAAAATTATATGCCAACAAACTGGACAACCTGGAAGAAATGGACAAATTCCTAAACACCCGCACAACTACCAGAACTCGAACGGGAAGAAATAGAAAATTTGAACAGACCCATAAACAGTAAAGAAATTGAATCAGTTATCAAAAACCTCCCAACAAATAAGAGTCTTGGACCAGATGGCTTCCCTGTGGAGCTCTACCAGACATTTAAAGCAGAGTTAATACCTATCCTTCCCAAGCTGTTCCAAAAAATATAAATGGAAGGAAAACTTCCAGACTCATTCTATGAAGGCAGCATTACTTTGATTACCAAACCAGACAGACACTCCACAAAAAAGGAGAACTATAGGCCAATATCCCTGATGAACATGGAAGCAAAACTTCTTAACAAGATACTAGAAGATCAAATTCAACAACGTTATTTACTATAATCAACTGGGATTCATTTTTGGGCTGCAGGGCTGGTTCAATACTCACAAATCAATCAATGTGATACTTCACATTAATAAAAGAAAAGGATAAGAACCATATGATCTTGTCAATAGATACAGAAAAAGCATTTGACAAAATACAGCATCCTTTCTTAATAAAAACCCTCAAGAAAGTTGGGATAGAAAGAACATACTTTAAACATAAAAGCTATCTATGAAAAACCCATAGACCATCCTCAATGGGGGAAAAACAGAGATTTCCCCCAGAGATGTCCACTCACCACTGTTGTTTAACACAGTTGTTTAACTTTCTGGAAGTCCTAGAATCAGCAATCAGACAACAAAATGAAATAAAAGGCATCAAAATTGGCCAAAAAAAGTCAAACTTTCACTATTTGCAGACATGATACTCCATATGGAAAACCCAAAAGACTCTTAGAACTGATCCATGAATTCAGCAAAGTTGCAGGATACAAAATCAACGTACAGAAATCAGTTGTATTTTTATATACCAATAATGAAGCAACAGAAAGAGAAATCAATGGCACCTGGGTGGCTCAGTCGGTTAACCACCCAACTTTGGCTCAGATCATGATCTCATGGTTCTTGAGTTTGAACCCCATGTTGGGCTCTGGGCTGATAGCTTGGAGCCTGGAGCCTGCTTCAGATTCTGTGTCTCCCTCTCTCTCTGCCCTCCCTGCTCACATTCTGTCTCTCCAAAATAAATATTTTAAATTTTTTAATTAAAAAAGAGAAATCAAGAAACTGATCCCATTCACAATTGCATCAAAAACCATAAAATACCTAGGAATAAACCTAACCAAAGATGTAAAAGATCTGTATGATGAAAACTATAGAAAGCTTATAAAGGAAATTGAAGAAGACACAAAGAAATGGAAAAACATTCCATGATCATGGATTGGAAGGATAAATATTGTTTAAATGTCAATACTACCCAAAGCAATCTGCACATTCAATGCAATCCCAATCAAAATTGCACCAGCGTCCTCAAAGCTAAAACAAGCAATCCTAAAATTTGTATGGAACCACAAAAGACCCTGAATAGCCAAAGTAATGTTGAAAAAGAAAACCAAAATGGAAGGCATCACAAACTTTAGCCTCTAGTACAAAGCTGTAGTCATCAAGACAGTATCATATTAGCACAAAAACAGACACAAAGACCAGTGGAATAGAATAGGGAACCCAGAATTGGACCCACAAATGTATGCCCAAATAATCTTTGACACAGCAGGAAAGAGTATCCAATGGAGAAAAGACAGTCTCTTTAGCAAATGGAGCTGGGAGAACTGGACAGCAACATGCAGAAGCATGAAACTAGATCACTTTTTTACACCATACACAAAAATAAACTCAAAATGGATGAAAGACCTGAATGTGAAACAGGAAACCATCATAACCCTAGAGGAGAAAGCAGGCAAAAATCTCTTTGATCTCAGCTGCAGCAATTTCTTACTTGACACATTTCCAAAGGCAAGGGAATTAAAAGCAAAATGAAGTATTTGGACCTCATCAAAATAAAAAGCTTCTGCACTGCAAAAGAAACAAAACTAAAAGGCAACCAACAGAATGGGAAGAGAGATTTGCTAATGACATATCAGATAAAGGGCTAGTATCCAAAATCTATAAAGAACTCAAATTCCAGACCCAAAAAAACCAAACAATCCAGTGAAGAAATGGGCAGAAGGCATGAATAGACACTTTTCCAAAGAAAACATCCAGATGGCAAACAGACACTTGAAATGACACTCAACGTCACTCATCATCGAGGAAATAGAAATCAAAGCCACACTGTGATACCACCTCGCATCGGTCAGTGTGGCTAAAATGAACAACTCAGGAAATTACTGATGCTGGTGAGGATGTGGAGAAAAGGGAACCTTCTTACACTGTTGGTGGGAATGCAAACTGGTGCAGCCACTCTGGAAAACAGTGTAGAGGTTCCTCAAAAAATTAAAAACAGAACTACCCTATGACCCAGCAATAGCATGGCTAGTAATTTATCCAAGAGATACAGGAGTGCTGATGCATAGGAGCATGTGTACCCCAATGTTCATAGCAGCACTCTCAACAATAGCCAAATCATGGAAAGAGCCTAAATGTCCATAAACTGATGAACAGATAAAGATGTGGTTTATATATACAATGGACTACTCCCTGGCAATGAGAAAGAATAAAATCATGCCATTTGCAGCAACGTGGATCCTGAGAAACTTAACAGAAGACCATGGGGGAAGGGAAGGGAGAAAAAATAGTTACAGAGAGGAAGAGAGGCAAACCATAAGAAACTCTTAAATACAGAAAACAAACTGAGGGTGGATAGGGAGTGGAGGAGAGGGGAAAGTGGGTGATGAGCATTGAGGAGAGCACTTGTTGGGATGAGCACTGGGTGTTATATGTAAGCCTATCTGACAATAAATCATATTTTTAAAATTAATTAAAGGAAATAGTTGTAATAATATTTTTAAAATCTACTGTAAAATTTTCACAATGACAGAGTAATGTTTAAAACTCTACAATTATATTTAATAAACTTAATGTGAAAAACAGTTCTAAGAAAACTAATTTATTAGGGATCATAAAATAACAGAATAAATGAATAATGTCTAGTTCCTAAAGACAAAGATTTAGTATCCTTAAATACATCTAATATAAAATTAATTGTATAGTTCATATGGAAAATATGTATGAATTACAAAAATTTCAACCCACCATTCAGTATAGATTTATCCCACCAGATAATGAAGCTAGTCTAATTAAAATGCTAAGGTACTGGTGCAAAAAATGAGAATAGAGCTATGAAACAGATCCACATATATATAGAAACTTAATACAGAATAAAAGGGGCATTTCAATTAAAAAGAGGAAGGATTATTTAATAGTGTGAGGAAGTCAGCTAATTATTCTGAAGAATAAAGTTACCACCCACCTTACATCATTTATATTATAAAAGATTTAAGTTGTGAATCTTAAACGTGATACAAGCATAAAAAAATACATATATAAAGCTGAAATGGGAAGGTCTAATTAGAGAAAACCCAGAAACCATTAAGGAGGGAGAAAACAACTAAAGGAAACATTTCTGAAAGGCTAAATGTAGTAAAATAAAAAGTGAAAGACTGGTAGAAAATGGCTAGGATATACAGAATAAGATATTAATATCCCTATCACATGAACTATTCTTACAAGTTAGGAAAAAAAATTCAAAAGGAAAATATTCAAAGGATATTTCAGGATCCATTAAAGATCCTCCCAAAAGGGAAGCTGGTAAGTCAACATATTAAGGTGCTCTATTTCACTAGTCGTCAGGGAATTACAGTTTAAAGCAACAAGATGACTACTTGCTGCCCATTAAAATCCCAAACACTGAAGTAAAATGTGACAAATTCAAACATTAATTTGTTTTGGAGTTAGAAATTAACAGAACTTGCTCACAGAATTCTTTTGGTAGGAGTTGTTTTGAGGAATTATATACAGATATAGTGAAAAACTGGGTTGCCTAGGTCACTCAGTTGGTTAAGCATCTGACTTGGGCTCAAGTCACGATCTCGCAGTTCGTGGGTTTAAGCTCCGCATTGGGCTCTGCACTGACAGCTCAGAGCCTGGAGCCTGCTTCAGATTCTGTCTGTGTCTCTCTGTCTCTGCCCCTCCCCCTGCTCACACTCTCGCTCTCAAAAATAAAGATTAAAAAAATTTTTTTATGTCTTTATTTTGAGAGACAGAGAGTGAGTGGGGGAGGGGGAGAGGGAGAGACAGAATGTAAAGCAGGCTCTACGCTCTGAGCTGTCAGCACAGAGCCCAACGCAGGGTTCGAACCCACGGACTGTGAGATCATGACCTGAGCCAAAGTCAGATGCTTAACCGACTGAGCCACCCAGACGTCCCTAAAAAAATTCTTAAAGAAAATTTTTGAAAACCACTTAAATGTTTATAATAAAGGGATTAGTAAAGAATTACAGCACTTATGTACAATGGTTTGTTATGTAGACATTAAAAGTAATTGTAGGATATCAATGTTCAAAAGCCAGCTAAGATCTATACATTAGCTATACTCACGGTCTACTATTAAAGGTGAATTCAATTTTGAGTTAAAAATTTCCTTTTACATAGTACTAACAACTGATCTAATTTAAATTTCCACAATGCAATTTTTTAAAAATTGTAGGAGACTCTCATGAAAATTAGTTAATGTTGCTAAGAGAAATAAAACAGATTACTAAATGTTATAGCCACCCATTTAAATATACTTTTTGGGTAGGGGGAGAGGATGTCTGTCAAGGTTTGTTTGTTTTAATATTTTGTTTATTTTTGAGATAGAGACAGACAGACAGAATCTGAAGCAGGCTCCAGGCTCCAAGTTGTCAGCACAGGGCCTGACTCGGGGCTTGAGCTCACGAACTGTGAGATCATGACTTGAGCCAAAGTCTGACACTTAACTGACTGAGCCACCCAGGTGCTGCCAAATTATCAGATAATTAGGGGGAAAGTGTTAACTCTTATTTTAATGCATTCTGAGTGAGCGAGAGAGAACGTTCTCATGGGGTGGCAGAGAAAAAGAGACAGAGAGAGAGAAAGAGAGAGAATCCCAAGTAGGCTCCTTGCTTTCAGCTTGGGCCTCCATCTCAAGAACTGTGAGATCGTGAACTGAGCCAAAATCAAGAGTTGGACGCTGAACCAACTGAGCTACCCAAGCATCCTGAAAAAGTGTTACTTTTAACAAATCACATTGGACTTAAAGTCACTTTTTGAGAATACCCCATCCCCCAAATTAGCAGCTAAAATTTTAATTTCTATATGCTTATTACTTACCCTGCTTCGGTTTAGCATTTCACAGTAAGAGATTAATGTCACTACCAACAGATTTGAGAGGACACCTTTCCCAGAAAATTCAAGAAAATATTAAATTGACTTAAAAGTTAAATTGTATAAAGAGTCTTAACTTGTTATAAAGAGGTTCTCTCCCTGACCCCTATAGCTTGTCTTTTAAGTTTTTTTAATAATGTAATTATCACTGTTTTTTAGTTTCAAGTTTCTATTTAGATTCCAGTTAATAGTGTTATATTGGCTTCAGGTGTAGGATTTAGTGATTTATCACTTACATACAACACCCAGTACCCGTCACCCACTTAACCCATCCTCCTACACCTCCCCTCCAGCAACCCTCAGTTTATTCTCTACTTGTGGTGAGTTTTTTGCTTGTTTTTGCTACCTGTAAATGAAAAAATGCAGTCAAATTTAGCCAGTATGTCTTTTATGGTTTCTGCTTTCAGTGATAGATTTTAACAAGGCTTCCCCATCCAAGATCAGACAATTATCTGTACTTTCTTCTAGTTTAAATGTTTAATTTGCATGTTAACATTTCCAATCCACATTGGACTGGTAACATATATTATCTATTGATTAGATAATTTATCCTTCCCTTTTCACACAGTGTATTTTTGGACTCTGGTCCAATAGATCAATACAATATCAGTATTTCTGGAAAGATACCTCAGTATGATCCTATGAACAAAATCTGACATCTTGCTGTGCAAAATGCAGAATGCTAATGAAGTAACCATTAATATCAATCAAAAGCAGAGAACCAATGTTATCAAAAACCATACAACTATGAAAGATAAAGACAGGCAGACAGGGGTGCCTGGGTGGCTCAGTCAGTTGGGCGTCCAACTCTTGATATGGGCTCAGGTCATGATCCCAGAGTCATGGGATTGAGCCCCACGTTGGGCTCTGTGCTGAGTGTGGAGCTTAAGATTCTTTCTCTCCTTCTGCCCCTCTTCCCCACTCTTTCTCTCCCAAAAAAAAAAAAAAAAAGGTAGATAAATATATATTCACCCAAACTCAGAAATAACACAAGTATATCTATTAATCCTGAATAGAATCATTTTAGGCTAAATACCTAGGCCTTCAACATTAAAGATAAATAATAAATATAAGCTTTATGGGAATATAGGTATTTAACTCTTACCTTTTAGAAAAGAGTACATAAAATAAAAATAATAAACTACCTTTCTGAAATATTCTATAATTTCAGTCTTTTTACTAATTTAAACTAGTTCATTAAAGGTTTCTTGAAGGGACCCCCTTAAATTAGGATCAGCTTTAGTGCATTTGAAGAATCTGATTATAGTCCCTTTGTCAATTCCCTGGGCTAAAAGCAGAAAGGGAGAAAGGGGGAGGATGAAACATATCTCCCAAAGAGTCAGAACTAGTTAAATTCTACAAAATAGATTTATCATAACCCTAAAATCAAAAATAGCATTTGTAAATGTACCATAAACATTTGTATAGATGTTATTCAAAATAATATAAGTATAATGATTTAAGACCACTAAGCATGCAATCGTTTGCCAAAAAAGGGTTTACTGTTCTAATAAATGTCTGGTTTTTTTGAGTATTAGAACAGGATGGGTTTAAGCAGAGTCAGTTCCAGCTGCCTGTTTATTCCCTTTCCCTTATTCTTTAACCACCACGAGCCTGAATCTGTCGAGGATCTTCCATTACAAAGGAACTAGGCTCCCCTTTATTTTAACTATGTAGTGAAGCCACATCTGAGGAACCCAATGTCAAAAAAAACACAAAACAAAAAACAAAAAACAAAAAACCCAGCTAGGAGAAAGGAATTTCCCACAATAAAGACCATAACTTGTAAAGTATGTAATTCCAAAGTAGACATTTTTTTTTAATTTTTTTCTTAATGTTTTAATTTCTAGGAGAGAGAGAGAGAGAGAGAGACAGCATGAGCAGGGGAGGGTCAGAGAGAGAGGGAGTCACAGACTCTGAAACAGGCTTCAGGCTCTGAGCTGGCAGTCAGCACAGAGCCCGACACGGGGCTCGAACCCACGAACCGCGAAATCATGACCTGAGCCTAAGTAGGACGCTCAACTGACTAAGCCACCCAGGCGCCCCCAAAGTAGACATCTTTTAACATGTAAATGTTTCTGTTATAATTCAAACCTTTTATTTATAATTCAAATAAATTCAATACATACATTTTATTTTTTTAACATGTTTAACTTACAAACCAATTAATCCACACCTAAATGATCATGGGTTGATTATAACACTTATTTTAATGGTCTTGAAGCTTTTAGAGAACTTTTACATAACTTAAATTTGACTTAAATCCTGTAAGAAAAGTAGGCATTATTTCCATCTCATGAATGAGGAAACTCAGCCTTTGTGTGACAGAACTATGACTGCACTCCAGGTCTTCTGCCTCTATAGTGTTTGTCTCACTGACAGAAAACAATGGATACAAATCCTCATCATCCAATAGCTCAAGTGGAACATTAAGAATTTAGAGATTAAAGGGCATCTGGGTGGCTCAGTTGATTAAGCATCTGATTTTGGCTCTGGTCATGATCTCAGGATTCATGAGTTCAAGCCCTACATCAGGCTCCGCATTGACCACGCTCACCTTGTGGAGCCTGCTTGGGATTTTCTCTCTCTCTCCACCCCTCCCCTGCTCATGCTTTCTTTCTCAAAATAAGTAGAATTTACAGACAAAAAGACAATTTTCCAGGGACATACTATACAAATCGAACTCTATTTGCATTTGTAGCAAATGCAAAGGATGTTCATTAAATTTTGAGTCCCTGATTTGTTTTCGTTATTATGGGTTTACAGATTTTAATCCTAGTACAACTGTACTTTTTTAATGCCTCTGAAGTTAACTTTAGGCCACTGTTTTTGCTTCTCTTTTAAACTATGGCATCTCTACCAATGTAAATTTGATGACACACAAAGATTGAGGGTCAGGGAGAGTTCAAAATTTGCTTGCTTGGTATTGGCGTGGGAAAGAAAGATTTGAAAGGAACAGATTTCACTAAAAATAAGTAAAAAGACCATTTACAAAAATAAATTCAAGATGGATGAAAGACCTAAATGTGAGACCAGAAATCATCAAAATCCTAGAGAAGAACACAAGCAGCAACCTCTTTGACTTTGGCCGCAGCAACTTCTTACCAGATATATCGCCAGAGGCGAGGGAAACAAAAGCAAAAATAAACTACTGGGACTTCATCAAAATAAAAAGCTTCTGGAGAGTGAAGGAAACAATCTACAAAACTAAAAGGTAGCCTACAGATTAGGAGAAGACATTCACAAATGACATATCTGATAATGGGTTAGCATACAAAATTGGTAAAGAACTTATCAAACTCAACACCCAAAACACAAATAATCCAGCTAAGAAATGGGCAGAAGACATGAATATACACTTCTCCAAAAAAGATTATCTGGATGGTTAACAGACACGTGAAGAGATGCTCAACATCGCTCATCATCAGGGAAGTACAAATCAAAACCACAATGAGATACCATCACACACCTGTCAGAATGGCTAAAATTAACACAAGAAACAACAGGTGTTGGCAAGGAGGCAGAGAAAGCAGAACCCTCTTGCACTGCTGGGTGTGAATGCAAAGTGGTTCAGTCACTCTGGAGAACAGTATGGAGGTGCCGCAAAAAGCTAAAAATAGAACTACCCTAGAACCCAGCAATTATACTACTAGGTATTTACCCAAAGGATACAAAAATACAGATTTGAAGGGGAACACGCACCCCTATATTTACAGCAGTACTATCAACAACAGCCAATCTATGGACAGAGCCCAAATGTCCACTGACTAATGAATGGATAAAGATAATGTGAGAGGTGTGTGTGTGCGCGCGCCCACGTGCGTGCATGCATTAAAGGATATTCTTATGGAATATCACTCAGCCATCAAAAAAAAATGAAATACTGCCATATACAATGATACAGACGGAGCTACATGTATGATGCTAAGTGAAATAAGTCAGTCATAGAAAGACAAATAACATATGATTTCACTCACATGTGGAATTTAAGAAACAGAACAGGTGAACATATGAGATGGGGGAAAAGAGAGGGAAACAAACCATGAGAGATTCTTAGAGAACTGAGGGTTGATAGAGGGAGGTGGATGGAGGGGGGCTAGCTAGGGGACGGGTATTAGGGAGGGCACTTGTTATGATGAGCATTGGGTGTTGTATGTAATTGATGAATCACTGAATTCTACTACTGAAACCAATATTACACTTTATGTTAACTAAAATTTAAATTAAAATTTGAAAAAATAAACAGAAATAAAGATCACTGGAAATAGTAAAAATTAGGATAACATAAAAAAAATAAAAATAGGGGTGCCCGGGTGACTTAGTTAAGTGTCCAACTTGGGCTCAGGTCATGATCTCACAGTTTGCGGGTTCTAGTCCCTGCATTGGGGTCCGTGCTAATAGCTTTGAGCTCAGAGCCTGGAACCTCCTTTGGATTCTACATCTCCCTCTCTCTGCCCCTCCTCCAATCATGCTCTGTCTCTGTCTCTCTCTCAAAGATGAATAAACATTAAAAATAATGTAAAAGAAAGTAAAAATAAAGAGAGTCAATTTTCCACAGAAGTCTCCAAAGGGGCACCTGGGTAGCTCAGTTAAGCATCTGACTCTTGATTTCGGCGCGCTCTCTCTCTCTCTCCTTCTGCCCCTTCCCCCACCTGCACACTTGCTTTCTCTAACATTAAAAAAATTAAAAAAAATTTTTAATGTTTTATTTATTTCTGAGAGAGAGAGAGACAGTCATGAGCAGACTGAGCCACCCAGGTGCCTCCAAAAAAAAATATTTTTAAAGAGTCAAAACATATAGGCTGATTAATGTAGAACTTAAACTTTGTATTTTCTTAAACATTCTGAACAACGACAAAATGAATCAAAAAAGCTTTATCCTTTGTTAAGCTTCTTCCTTTAAGACTCAGCAGCAAAAATTCAAAATTTTAGGTTCTAACTAAAAGTATGTTTTCTCTAACATTTTTACCTTCAACAGTAGGTTGTAATATACTGACTATGAAAGACAATAAAACTTACCTCACAATCAGGGCATATAATTGTGTTGTATTCTTCAGTTATTAACAAGCACAGTTCACAAAAAGCATGTCCACACTGAAGTTCATGGTGGTGACCTATTGATGAAATTCTGCTGTGAATTAAACTTTCTACAGTTTGTTAGCATTGAATGTGCAGCATTAATCAGAGGGAAAAGTTAAAAGGGACTCTTACATGGGAAAGATATCACGTTTCATTAGAAATGTAGGGACTTATTAAACAAAATTCAGGAGAAGCTATTAAGTCTGGAGGAGGGAAAAAAAAAATCAGACTGAAAACCAAGCAGGGCTATCTATGTAATATTGTTTGCATTAATTTAGTTTCTGGTACCTACACGACTTGGAATTTGCTATATCTTATAATCATACAAAATGCTCTGACATACTTCATTCGACCTTTGTACACATCACAGCCAAGTAGACTTGGGAAGGTTACATTCAACTTAGAAATGGAGGAACCTTCTGGTGATCTGGCTACATGGTATAATCCAGACTGTAGCCT
Organism: Crocuta crocuta; assembly: GCF_008692635.1. Classification (NCBI taxonomy): domain Eukaryota; kingdom Metazoa; phylum Chordata; class Mammalia; order Carnivora; family Hyaenidae; genus Crocuta; species Crocuta crocuta. The sequence continues at coordinate 860,033 of NW_027531912.1, forward strand.
AGTTCTGTTTCCAAGTCCAATACTCCCTCTACTTGATTTCATTGCCTCTGATTTAGATTTCCAATCAGGTAAAGAGAACAGGGAGGGCAGGTATGGGACACTGGCAAGACCTATTACAGTGATCTAAGATACTGGACAGAAGCCAGACGCTGCTACAGTCCTACACGCACGATCCTCATAAAGATAATTTCACAAACCTAGCATTCATGAGGGGAAATACCATAATCTTGAGTGAAAACCTAATATAAAGATTTTAATGTTCTAAATAAAATTTGAAGTTGATCATAATACACATATTTGTTTTAGCTACGTCACTTCAAAAAGTTGTCCTTTTAAAACACTTTGCAAAAAAAAAGGAAAAGCGCTAGATAAAATCAATTATCTTTTATTGCCAAAAGATAGTGTTCTTGCTAATTTAGAAGTACAGTCTTTTGATAAAAGAGCTTTAGTTTTCAAGCCAAGTGAAGTACCTGAAACTTGCTTATGACCAAGCTAAATTTTACAGGTCTATTCAGATTTCAGAGATATTGCCAAAGAAATCAAAACTGTTTAACTGTTCTATCCTTATACAATTTCTGATGTTGTACCAGTGTAATCTGTGATACATCATCGCTTACAAAGCACTTTCACAATTTTATATGCCTAAATACCACCTAGCATATTTCTGAGCATTATGATACAAACATACGGAAGCACGAGTGACTTTTAAAGGTCATGTTCTTAAACTTTATCTGGGAATACTGATTTGATTCAAACAATGGAGATTTTCTATGTGACAGCAGTGATAAAAAGAGTAGGAGAAACTTAGCTCTCTACCTTAAAACACAACTAACCAACTTTTTCTACAAATGTTCACATCTCTTAAAAGGAGTCTGTCCCGGAGGAACTGAGAAAATTAATGACTTTCACTCTGTAAGTATAAACGTTAAACAAGTCACTGGGGTGGTAAGAAGACTTTTCAGCAACTGCAGCTTGAAATTCAACAACTGTCAGAGACCACACTCTACGGCATTTTCAATTTCATTAAAGTAACTCTAGTGAATGTGTTTTCACTAGAGTAGATTCTAAACCAACAAGAGTGCAGTGGATTTCCCCCCTTGATGTACAAAGGAAAACACAAGATGCGCAAAAGGAGCGAATTGTTTCCCAATGTCTTAAGCCAAACCGGGCAATAATGCTCCCCACCCCACCCCACCCCACCGCAAATACGTGTTCTCTG
>NW_027531912.1:861345-861882 GCF_008692635.1 Crocuta crocuta
GGTCTCCTTTTTCCTCCCCCTGCCACAAAATCTACACAAGCAAATCCAATTTCATTACTTCTAGGTCACAAGACACTGGGCTGCTCTTTCAGGAGTCTGTGAACCTGGGGGAGTTTTTGGACTAACGCTCAAGAGAGCTCCCACACCATTTTCTCACAGAATCCGTGAAAAGACGGGAGGAGCAGGTGCCAAGTGGGAAAGGCGTTGGGGAGAGTACGAAGCCACCCCGAACCCAGGATGTCTCTGCCGCCCGAGGACGCGCTGCGGGAAGGCAGGAAGGCCCGTGACGCGGTTCTCAGGTCCACCTTGCCGAAGCGGCGCGNAGAAACTCGGGACACCCTTCTTCCACACTGAGTGCACTGAACCTCGGCCCCGCCCCACGGCCGACTCTTCCTCCCCATCTGCGGGCAGCAGGGCAGGCTCAAACAAACCGTCGAAGGCTCCGCCGCCATCGCCGCCTCCTTTTGGATCCGAGGACCGGTACCACGTGCCCGTCCCGGCGTCCCTTGCGGCAGCGACCAATCCTCAGCGGCAGGA
>NW_027531912.1:862001-872338 GCF_008692635.1 Crocuta crocuta
TCGTGCTTCCAGGTGCGGCGGCGGCTGTTTTCGGTTTGGACCTGGGCGGGTCCACGGCGAGAAAGGACGCCCCCAGGCGGGCCGAGGAGGACCATTTCCGTTCAGAATTTTGCCCGAAGCCCACTTCCGTAGAGTCAGATTTTGCGTTTTGTTACTTACATTGTCGACTTTGCAGGTAGAAAACAACCCTTTGTATCGCAGACCCGCTTCTTCCCTGAACGTATCAGGGCTGGAGGCTGGGGATGGGGGCGGGGGCCTGACTAGTAGCAGCCGTAGTGGAGAACCTGTCAGTAGCTGCCGGTGGGGAGAGTCCATTAGCGGTTCCAAACATCTTTAGTAGCTGTTGAGCCTAATGGCGTCCAAGGCACTGCTGGGAGCAGTTGGGGATGCTCGGAATTTGTGAACAGGCTCCCGCCTGAGCGGCTTGTAGGCCTCCACCTCCAGAACGGCAGGCTCTGCTGGGGCGGCTTGTGTTAAGTGCCAGAGCAGGTTAGAGACATGAGAATTACCGCGTTCTGAAGAGGTGATGTCAGGATGACCCCACGTGGAATGAAGAGCCCTCCTGGAGGATGCAGGGGGTTGCATTTGACCTTAAAACCTGGGCAGGACTTTAAGGAGTAAACAGGAAATCAGGCATTCCAGGGGGAAAGTATGGCATAAGCAGAGGAAAGTGGGAGATGCAGTGGCCTCTTTGGAATTTAATTTGTAGGCCATTAAGTCAGAGCATTAATTTCCTTAAAGTGAGCTTTTTGGAGAAGGTATTTTGGGTCGAATTTTGGAGGGTCTTGAATACTGGGCCAAGGAGTTTGGACTTTACCTTTTAAGCAGTTGAGTGCTGGTGAGGTTGTAAGAGCAAGGGCTGAAGTAATCTGGTTGCAATGGGGCAGGTATATTGTGGAGGAAGTACCTAGAGATGGCAGAGGTTAAGAATAACTGCCTGCATCATGATCTCACGGTTCGTGGGTTCGAGCCCCGCGTCGGCGCTGCTTCACATTCTGTGTCTCCCTCTCTCTCTGACCCTCCCCTGCTCACGCTGTCTCTATCTCTCGCTCAACAATAAATAAAACATTAAAAAAAAATTTTTAAAGAATAACTGCCTGCATATATTCCTTTTTCCTCTCTACATTAAAAAATAGAAACAAATATTATGTTCAGCCATTTATCTGAACATAAGGAATGTTCTTCCTTGTTATTTTTTTTACCTGGAGCTCTTGTTAGACAAATAGGACCTTTTCATTCTATACCTTTCTTAACCTCGCTTTCATATTTTCTATTTCTTTATCCCTCTGTGCTGCATTCTGGGAATTGTTTTCAGATGTCTATCCCAGTTAATCATTTCTCTCTTCAGCCGGACCTAATCTGCTATTTAACATGACCACTGAGTTTTAAATTTTCAGTGACTATTTTATTCAATTCTAGATAATCTCTTTTTTTTTATTTCAGATTTTGCCTGATCTCTTTGGATAGTATTATGTTCCTCTCTCGTGTTTTTTATTCCATATTATTTTAATATTTTAAGCACATTTATTTTGTTATATAACCCCAAAATTCCTTTTTCTGATATTCTTGAGAGGTCTAAATATGCAATTTATTATTTTTACCAATTCCCATTCATGGTGATTTGTTTCCTCGTATGTTTTATAATTTTGGATTTTAAGTTCACATTTGAAAATGTTTATCTATGGGATTCTTGTCAGGCCTATATTAAGGATACGTTTCCCAAGATTTCATTTTTGCCTCCTTTAGGCACCCTGATGCACAATGAGTCTATGACCACGTTAATTTAATGTCTTGGCTTGTGTTTTTATAGACTACTCTGCTAGCATATTTCTAATCTCAAGCCTACGTGAAAGCACATATGTATTCTAGGTGACAGGGAAATATTTTCCCTACCCAAAAGTATACAATGTAAACAGAATTATTTGCCTTTTAGCTTACCTGTTCACTCCCGCCATCAGTGTGGAAACCTACTATACGAATGCTTGGATTAGCAGCTGTTTTATTTTATTTTATTGCCAATTCAGTGGCTATACCATGATATCTCCTTGTGGCTTTAATTACATTTCTCTAATGACTAATGAGTTTTCATGTTTGTTAGTCATTTAGACTTTCATATTCTTTTTTTTTTTTTTTCCTTTTAGGTTGTTTGTCTCTTAATTGATTTATAGCAATTCTTCATTCTAGATTCCATTGCAAATACCCTTTCCTAGGCTGTGATTTGTTTTGGTGTGTGTGTGTTTTACTTTATGATATCTCTTATTGTCCAAAAGTGTTTCATTTTACTATGGAACTTTCATTAAGGTTTGTAATTTGTGAGTATTGTTTTAAAATCTTTCCCAAGGCTAAATATTCATTGTATTCATTATCTTCCACAAGCCTTATTACCTTCTCTTCTATTTTAAAATTCAGCTTTGTTGTTATTGCTATTTGTACAGGAGTGGGAGAAAGATGCAAAGGAAACATGAGAACCCAGTAATTTGGATGGGCAAGGTCGTTGATTTACTCGTTACATATGTGTCTCTACATATACACCACTGGTGTAGTGCCATCTCAGAACACAGACACAGAGATAGATATTTCACATTTTACTATGATTTTTAAAAGCACCAAGTGTATTTTAACTTTGGTTCTACTTTTGTCTTAATAAAACATTGGATTTAATATTTTTTCTATACTCTCTGAAAGTATGAGATTGTCATTGAAATAATTTATTATACAACATTCACAGAGCCTCATATACAGTATGTACTTAATAGAGCTGTAGGGAATGCTCACGTGGCGTCAGAACACAAGATGGCAGTAGGGAGATCCCACAAACACACCACTAACCAGCTTGACATAGCCTCAAAATGCACTAGATGGCACCAGGCCCGTAACAAACAGCATTTGCAGTTTGATCCCTACTTTGGAGATCGTTTTCAGGTCTTCTGCCTCTGCCTTTTCTGTCCTAAAGCACTACTATCAGAGGTGTGCGGTGAAAAGGTATAAGCTGTCTTCTACGTGCGGCTGGAGGAGGCAGAATACCCACCTCTTCTAGAAAGCGACTCTGGATNAGCTGTCAGCACAGAGCCTGACGCAGGGCTCAAACCCATGAACCGAGAGATCATGATCTGAGCTTAAGTCGGACACTTAACCCACTGAGCCACCCAGGAGTCCCAACTCTGGATTTTTTTTCTTAGAAATTTCAGGGCAGTGGAAGAGGAAGGACCTTTAGAGATTGCTGCATACCCCTCCTCATTTGGGATGGGGAGGCCAACGCTCAGAACCACTCTGACTTTCTTGGGTAGAGTTGAGTCTGATGTTCTGGTTTCTAGACCGTGCTCCTATATTTTACTACACCAATTTTGACTCCCACTTCCAGAAGACTTTACTTTGGGGAATTGTAACAGAGATGAACTGGATATATATGAAATTTTAGATTAAAGGAGAGATGACAGTTGCTGCTCCAGGCTAGATTTGGGGACCTTTTGTAGGGATCAGCAAATTTCAACCTGGCTCTGACAAGTTAGTGGACAAGATGCAGACTACAGTGTCCTTTCTTGAGAAATAGCTCCAAGAAGAGCTCTGGAGTCCTAGAAATTGGGAGAAACCTGCAGAGCCTGAGGAGCCTTCTTATAGGGCAGCAGGGTGCTAGCATCTGCCACTGTTCTTCCTATGCTGTCTTTAGGACTCCACTCATTAATTGGGAGAATTCTCCATATGCATTTATCAGGGCAATTGACTGCTTTCCTGACTGAGTTGGCTACATTCCTCTAGCCTGAGCTTAGCCAGCAGAATTTAACTAGTGATTCCCAGACTTTGGTGTGCTTAAGAATCCCTTGGAGAGGTTATGGGAATGCAGAGGCCCGAGCCCTAAGAGATTCTGATTTAGGAGGCTGAGGTGAAGCTCACTGAGAGACAGATTGCCTTACATAGCTGACGTTTCTTCTGACTACTCAGTGGTTTATGTACATTTCCCTAGTTCTAGCCATTCTAAGACCTACATTCCTTGCTATCTACATCATTTTTCTTTCTTTTAGAAACATAAAGCTATAGACACAGAGAGAAGCAACACCTATGTTTAGAGTGACTTTATTTGTTTGTATTTGAGGCAGGTGGTTATTTTAAATTTATTTTTTAAGTAAACTCCATGCCCAGCAAGGAGGCCAATGTGGGGCTTGAACTCAGTACCTTGAGACCAAGACCTGAGCTGAGATCAAGAGTCAGATGCTTAACCAACTGAGCCATCCAGGCACCCTGAGGCAAGTTGTTATGATTAGAAAATCTCCAAGGGACACTCAGCCCAGGCTCGGCTCTGCATCTACTCTGTGGTGAGGCAGATGAAGGGGACTGCATCTGCAGATAACTTTCAGTAGAAAAATACAGGACCTGTTGTTTGAGACTGTAATTGTCGCTGACTGTGTATGCTATGCTCTTACCTGAAAGACAAACCTGCCCCGGGAGCCTTTCCTCAGGAGCCCTGGCCAGAGTGGTGGGTGGGCACACACCTGCAGCTTCTGCTTTCTACCTTTCCAAACCCTCACCTGCCCATTTCTTATGGACAGTAGGCTCTCCATCCCTCATTTCAGATGTTACAAAAGAATGAAAACGTTTCATTTAAAGCTTGAAAAGCAAAGCCACTTCTCCAGGCTCATGTTGTCTTGCTGGGTATTATATGGCTGCCATTTCCTGTTCTAAATGCCATCCGTACTTTCCATACTTGAGTCAGATATGTCTTTAATGCAGTTCACAACACTGGACATGATTCTAACACATGGTATCAGTTTTGACAGTAGCTTCAGGGAGGAGATGAAGACATAAATGAAGGAGTATTTAAGCTCACTGTGGTAAAAGGGGATTTGAGAATTATGCAAAACTGCAGCGGGGGGTGTAGCCTGAGTCACAACAGGGTCATGCTCACCACCCTCTTCTCGCCGGGCTATTTAATTCTCAGCCTCCTGTTCCCTCTCAGTGGTTTTCCTCTGATCTCCCCTAACCCCCTCGCTTTTCATCTTAAAGTCAAATAAAACCCACATCAGAATTGACAGAAGGTCTCAATAAGTCATTCCTATGTTCACTGGTGTATCTCATTTTAGTGAAAACAGTATATTAAATGTTGCAGTTCATCATTTTGTTTTTACATAAAGCTGCTCTCAAATCCCCAATGCCTCCTTCAAACATTCCCCACTAGGGCTGAACACGGATGGTGGATTCCCACCAGCACCAAGATCTCTGTGGTTTGTCTGGACCATCCATTTTAGCAGTCGATTGTGCTCTCTTTTATTTTATTTTCTGTTATTTTAATTCCAGTAGGTAACACAGTGCTATATTAGTTTCAGGTGTGTACAATATAGTGATTTAACAATTCCCTACATCTCCCGGTGCTCATCATGACAATGCACTCAATTCCCATCACCTGTTTCACCATTCGCCCATCCACCTTCCCTCTGGTAGCCATCAGTTTGTTCTCTATAGTTAATAGTCTGTCTCTTGCCTTGTCTTTCTCTCTCTTTTTCTTTTGCTCATTTCTTTTGTTTCTTAAATTCTACGTATGAGTGAAATTATTTGGTATTTGTCTTTCTTTAGCTGACTTATTTTGCTTAGCATTATCTCTCTAGCTCCATCCATGTTGTTTCAAATGACCAGATTTCATTCTTTTTTTATAGCTGAATAATATTCCATTATGTATACATACCACACCTTCTTTATCCATTCACCAGTCGATGGACACTTGGGCCATTTCCACAATTTGGCTATTATAAGTAATGTTGCTATAGACATAGAGGTGCATGTATCCCTTTGAATTTGTACTTTTGTATCCTTTGGGTAAGTACCCACTAGTGCAATTACTGGATTGTAGGGTAGGTCTATTTTTAACTTTTTAAGGAATCTCCATACTATTTCCCACAATGGCTGCAGGAGTCTGCATTCCTGTCAGCAGAGCAGGAGAGTTCCTTTTTCCCCACATCCTTGCCATGAGCTAAGATGGACCCTTGTTGACTCCCAACCTGCTCAGAGTTTCTGTTTTAGTCCCTTCTATCTTTCAAGATTTTTGAATGATCAATTCACTGGGGTCATGAAAAATACTCCATACCAGGAGGCAGATAAAATCAAATTTTGTCATTGATTATCTGTGCGACATTAGGCAGGTGAATCTCTTTGAGATTCATTCTCCTTACCTGTAAAATGCCCAGATCATTTCTCAGATTTATTATGAGAATTAAGTGTGAAAGGGCTTTGACACAGTCCACTGTTAACAAGTGTCAGGTATTAATGTTGTTGTTAAATAACACGACCTCCCATGTTCCTGGAGATGTTAATGAGTGGAAAGAATTTGGGGCTGTGGCCAAGGGCAGCATACGCTTCAAAACGATGAGTGTGTGGAAACTACAGCAGCCTTCTCATTACGTTTTGTGCCCTAAAGTCCGGTGGCCAGACTGCATTAGCGTCCACGCTGCAGGCGTGAGTCACGGCAAGGGAGCTATGCATCAGTGACAGTTTTCCCAGGTCTACTCTCTGGTTGCACCTGAAATTACCTTTCAGAGGTTGGTCCAGGTGAAACATGAAGGGTCCTGGAGAGGTCTGGCTGCAGTGCTTTGTAGTCCAGACCTAATTCTTAGAGCTGTGGTTTTCCTTTCTATAAAATATAAATGTAGTAGTCAACCTACTTCCTCCACTTATTTCTCACCAATACTACAAAACTAAATGAAATTGTAAAAATTATGGAAGACTATTCACGTAGTTTTGAGGTTTTATTTTTTAATGTAAATACAGAAAAACCACTATGGAAATTATTCTTGAGAGTGCGTTCTCTTCAAGCAAAGAAACTGAAATATCTTTGGATTTCACAGACATTGATTGATCGCTCATTTATAAGAGAAAGTATCACACAGTGGCTAAGAGCACAGACTGTGGAGTCATACTGGTTGGATCTGATTCCTGGCTCTGCTACTTAAAGCTAATCATGTGTACCTGCGCAATATACGTAGCCTCTCTGTGCCTCAGTTTTCCCATCTGGAAAATAGGATGGCGATAGTACCTCCGTCTCAAGGTTGTTGGGAGGATTAATTGACTTAACATACATAAAAGTGCTTAGAACAGTGTCTGGCAAATGATAAGCACTAAATAAAACCCTGTCTGTCGTTAGTGCCTCTCACAGTTTTTAGCACCATGTAGGGCTTCTAGAACTATGTTGTCTGCAATGTTGTTTCTTTTCTTTTCTTTTCAAAAGTAGTTTTAGGTTTACAATAAAATTAAGAGAAATCATGCCAGCTTGGAGGTATTTTACTTCAGAGGAGTCATCTCTAAGCCAATGGAGAGCTGTGATAATGATCAGCATGAGAATGACATGGATAATAGTAGCCACCAGTTACTGAGCGCTTACTATGTGCAATGCACAATACTTACCACTTTATGTGTGTTAACTCTTCCGATCTTTACAACAATTATATTAGGTCAGATGATATTACTATCACTGTTTTACAGATGAGCAAACTGAAGTACAGAGAGAGAAAGTCATTTGTACAAGGCTTTTACAGCTAAATAAATTCAAACCGCATAGGTAAAGAAACAGCCCTGGCAGCTGACGGTTAGGTCACGATGTTCCCAACTGAGCATGAACAATTTTCGTAGACTCTAAACAAGACTCAGATACATCCATTCTGCGTCCAAGGTGGAATGGGGTGAAAATACAACTACTTGGTTCATGTCTGAACCTAGAAAGAGACTGGAAATAAATACCGCTCTTTTCCAGCTAATGTGAGTTTCTTTATCCATGACAGCTTTTACCTCCTTAAATTCTCCCACCTCCTGGATAAAAATTACCAAGATACCCAACCACCAGTTTGCCCTAGTTTCTTAATGGCATGCAATCAAAAGTGACTCTTGCTCCCCTACCCCTTCCTTAGAATCTCCCAGCACAAACCAGGTCCTATAATAAGACCCTTCAAGTTCTACTGCACTGAGAGGCCCTGATTTTCTTGGTGTCGGCTTTCTTTTGAAGCAATAAGTGAACTCAACCTCGCTTTGTCTGACCGCAAGTGTGTTTCTGGTGCTCTTTGGTTGCTGGGCCTTGATGATGCCCAAGTAGGCTGATTCCAAGGCCCATATCTATTAGCATTATTACAAACTGCCTTTCTTTATGCTTTTCTGACTCCCAATCATATGCCACAGTTTTTCAGTGATATCACATCAACATGTCCACTTTCCACCCCACTCAGGGAGGGTGCAGGGCTAGGGAAATTTTAGAAAAAGAATTTTCTAGAATATCATATGAAATGCTGCAGGAGGCCTAGTGCAGAGAGGACTGAGCAGACCTGATGTCTGCTGTCCCAGTGGAGAAAAAAATCAGACTTCAAGGAACTTAGAACGGGGAAAGCAGAAACAGTAAGGGATTTTATAAAAAGTCACTGTTGATTTGTTTTATTCGCAAATATTTTCCTCTTTTTTAGAAAAGCAAAAATAAAAATAAATAAATAAATAACTACAATACACAGAATCCAACAGCCTAAATAAGAGATACTATTTTCTGCTACACTTTGTAGATCCATTGGTAAAACAAGATAAAACATGCAAGTGCCCGTTTTCCAGAAGGTATAAGCATAATGAAATGCAAGGGAGCCCCCTTTTAACAAAGGAAGCTGACTGAATAGAGTGAAAATCTAAGCAGATCATATGCAAATAATTAAAATGCATAGGTATTCCATGAAGACGGATCCCAGACTGCCTCCTCTCTCTTTTATTAGAATCTCTGAAACCATTTCACTTGGAAGAGAAAGTAGATTTTAGCAGAGTGGGAGAAATACCAAACATTCATAGTAACTTAGAATTGTTCCACTTTCCTTACATGTTCAATGGAAACCTTCACAAAGTTATAAATGAAAGGACACATTATGAACATTTTCTTTGAAGGGAAAAAAAATGGTCTTACCTGGAAGTAAAATTTTGGAGTCTACGTCCTTCTGATAGAGACATTTTTTATATGGAGTTTGAGAATGAAGAGGAGAGAGATTATTTCTCTGTGTGCTCAAATTACAAATTACAGTGGCCATTAATGACGACCTCCTACTCTATCGATCAGTTAGCACACCTCCAGCCTATGCTTCGTCAGTGCCTTTTCTGATGTGTTCACTATTTTGTGAGTATTGAGAGCCTGTTATTTGTCTAAGAGTATACTAAGCTCCATGAAGAATATAAAAGAACTAGAAGGCAGAACACCTGACACTGATATAACACTGTATATTAATTACACTGGAATTACAATACTACCTTCCCCCAAGAACCAGAGGACATTATCACTACTGGTTGAGTAGTTGAATAAATCTGTTTTCTGTTTTCTTAAAGGAAGGCATGTGCAGAGTGTCACCCCTGGGAAAGCCTATAGGAGGATTTTCTTGACGGTCAAGAAGTTGAGTGAATGCAGAAATTAGGGCATTATCTGTATTTGCTCCTTTCTTTTATTTCTGTCTCATGGGGGTTTGGTCACAGATACTGCAGCCCTTCCAGGGGCGGCCAGGTGGGGTACTGGACGGACCCATTGCTCACGGGGTTCGGGAGATCTGTGTCTCTCTGCCCTCCAGTTACTTAGCCCACGTGTCTTGAAACCTCCCGTGAAGGGGACTGGCTTCCGGGACACACCGACCCACTGGGACACATCTCTGGCCCTGCCCCTTCGTTTCCCCAGCCGCGATGCTCCGCCTCATCCCTGCCACTGAAATCCCGCCTCCCAGCAGCTGCGTGGGCCTGCTGAGGTGGTCTGAATGCCTACAGCACTGTGCTCTGCTGCCCGTGGCAAGCCCTGCCCTTGACCCACAGCTTAGTTACAAACACGCCTTTCTTCTTGTACCCTTTGCTCTGAGGCTAGAACCACACTGATCAGTCCTAGTTTCCTCACATCTTCTATCCCGGTGCCGTGTACCTAGCGGGTGCTTGGTTTTGTTGAAAAATGAAAGCAAGTGGGAGCAATTCCATGTTGTGACTATAAAATGCAAAAAAGAAAAAAAAACCTAATAGGTTCTTGTACTTCCAGGCTTACAAGGCGCTTTTCTCCACAACATCTCAGTTTATCTTTACAGCGACTCTGCAGAGGGGAGCTTCTGTCTCTTTAAAGTAAATCAGGTTTTTGCCTCAAATTTCCATTACACTTTATCTTAGAGCCTCTGGACCAAGAAGATAACACCCGGTGAGTTGTGTTCTGGTATGTAAGAGGAGGGGGTCGAGAGCAGAGACTGGGGTCTGGGGAGGAAGGAGCTTGCCCAGAGATCTGGTCTGAGGTGGAAAAAACAGCATGGAGGGAGCGAAGTGGAAGAGGGAAGGCAGGCCCTGGGGCTGGTTGTGGGGGGGGGGGGGGGGGGGGGGGG